>NC_079537.1:3282377-3582377 GCF_003711565.1 Takifugu flavidus | reverse complement strand
GAGTCTGCCCTTCGACTAATAGCCCAGTTTTTTCTGGATCCACAGTATACCAATGGACATTGTGTCAGATAGGGGTACACAGTTTATCTCTCGGGTGTGAAAAACCTCCTGTAAGGCCTTGGGAACTACGGCTAGCTTGTCCATGGGATTCCACCATCAGACTAATGGTCAAGTTGAGCAGGCCAACCAGGATCTGGAAGCGGTGTTACGATGTGCAGCCAAGCCCTAAAAATCTTCCTGGAGCCGGCATGCGCCCTGCATGGAGAATGCCCTCAGCAGTCTCTCCAGCTCAGCAAAAGGGATATCTCATTTGAAGCCTTGCTCAGCTACCAGCCCCCTTTATTCTCTATCCAGAAAGTGGATTTAGGTGCCCCTTCTGTGCAGGATCTCATTCGCTGTTGTCAGAAAGTTTGGCAGGATGTCTGCCTTGACCTTGAATGCACCCAGGAGACTAGTCAGTGCTCTGCAAATAAGCACAGGAATTCTGCTACCAAGCTACCAACCTGGTCAATCAGTGTGGTTGTTCACAATGAACATTCTGCTCTTCTCTGAATCCTGTAAACTCTCTCCCGCTTTATTGGACCATTCCCTGTAAAGGACATCATCAATCCCTCAGCCATAAGATCCTCCTTACCCTTCAACATGAAGGTTCATACCATTTTTCATGAGCTGGTATCCTTCAGTCATCTGTGCCTTCCAATCTTTTCCTCACCACCTGCCCGTCTCACCAATGACCTGATCTGTACAATTTTTGGATGTCCGGTGTCGGGGCTGAGGATTGTTGAACCATCTGGAGTCTAAACCTTTGTTTAATAATGACTTTATTACTATCGAGCCCCTCATACTAAGAGACCAGTTAAAGGGGATGGGAGTAGATCACTTTCTGACCTCCAGGGTAAGAGACTAACAGAACAATCTCATTTTTTCAGGCTTGAGATCTCCACAATGGACTAAAAATCACCTTTCCCGTTTATCCTCTAGGTTTAAGGTAACGTTATTGTCAATTCTTCTGTAAGTGTGCAGCTCATACAGTGGATTGAAGTATCATTACTCAAGGGCCCACAGCACAATGATAAACGATACATATAAAAAGCAGTCCAAGTTAAAGAAACAGTAAAATTAAAATGATTAAACTATTGCAAAAGAGAAATTAGTGCAAAAATTACACGGAGCAAATAAACAATACAAGGCAGATACTATTTTAAAGCAACAGAGTAACCAGAACCATAGTAGTTTGTATGAAGTGGCTGGTGCAATCATGACAGAGAGAAGGACAAATAGGTGGATAAAGCTCTCCTTCAGTTGCTGTTTCTGGTCCTTGGGTTGAGCGCATGTTGGGGGCTGGGGCATCGGCTCTTCTCAGCTTGCGGAGAAAGGAGAGACCCTGGTGAACCAGTAATGAGGTGTTGTTGTTCCAGGAGAAGTCCTCGGTGATGTGTACTTCCAGGAACTTGGTGTTGTTCACTCTCACCACAGCAGCTCAGAGGAGCATGCTGAAGTCAACCACAATCTCCCTAGTCCTATTTGCATTCAAGGAAACATTGTCCTCTGTTGCACCACATGGCCAGGCAGCTCACTTTGCTCCTGTAATCTGTCTCCCCGTGGCTGATGAGACCCAGCGCAGTTGTGTCATCCGCGAATGTGACAAAGAGGTTGGGGCTCTACTTTGGTGTGCAGTTTTGGATCAGTAGTGTGACGAAGAAGACCATCAGCCAGTTGCACAGCAATGTGTTGAGTCCCAGCTGGTCCAGTTTTTAGGTCAGCTGTTGGGGGTGAGAGAATAGAGTCTTTAGTGTCCAGGTGTGTGGCGGCTGAGAGGAGGGTAGTACAGATGACAGGGTGGGGACAAAAGCCTGGTTAATTGAGGTGTTGAAGATGTTCTTGAAGGCATCTGTGAGCTGCACAACCAGGTATGTTGTCCAGACTATCTGGTGCCGAGGAACGGGTTGGCCCTTGCTGTCCTCGGGCACACTCGTCTCTGGCTCTAGAGGTAGTTTTCCGAGCCTTCGGTAGCATTTAGACCTGCCCTGTCAACAATGGCGTCAGATTAGCACAAACAGTGATGGACATGGTTGTGGTGATGTCGTCCATGCACTTGCTGATGTAGGCAGTTACAGTCTCTGTGCTTTCCTGGAGGTCTGTGGTGGCGCTGTTGGTTGCAGCTGTCGTCTGTTGCGCCACATAGCCAGCATTTCAAGCCCTCAATAGCCTGTAGACCTCACCTGTCAGCCATGGCTTACATGGCTATTTCAACATGTTCCAATCTGCCACATGCAAAACTACTCTTATGGTACAGCATCTGTGGCTTGTATCAGGAGCCATTAGGAACAGGAGTACAGGGACCATGTGGATACCTTCAAAGATTGATGTACTGAGAGCTCTCTCTGCCTGAACTCTGTCAAAACCAAGGAGATATTGGTGCATTTCAGAGGGAAGAAGGAAAAAAAGAAATGGAGGAAGTCATGAACGATCGTGAACATAACAATGCATTATCTAGAGGTCATTGTGGATCGATCTGTCTGTCTGTCTGTCTGTCTGTCTGTCTGTCAATAAAGAGAAAAGACTTTGGATGTTCATTAAGATAAGACAGTAGTACTGATCAAATTTAATGATTTTATTCAAACGACCTTTATACAGAGACAGAGTGGACAGCATGTAACAGCATGTACATTTATAGTCATGACGTCTTTGCTGGTCAGTGGAAACTTACTGACAGCCTACTAGAGAATTATTGTAAAGTCCTGCTGGGAAACTTCCAGCTATCAAGGTCAAGATAAGATAAGAACAGAACCTAATAAAAGATTTATGTGTGAGGGAGAGAAAGTGATTTACAGAAGACAAAGCTTTAGGCATTTCTGCACTGAATCACTTCTACTTTTCTAAATGACTTCTACCGTCTACAGCAGCTTCTCAAATGCATGTTTGCTCACCCCCATAGTTTGTTTGCTTAACATTGTTCAATAGGCCCAGCATACATCGCTTTATGTATTTTATCAGAAATGTAAATAAAGGTTATTAGTAACAAAAAAATCTGCTGCTGCCTGCATCACCACTTACACCTCTTGAAATGCTAAAAAACACATCTAGCTGTTAATGTGATATGCTGATATATCTGAGTATCAGATCTATAGGTTGAATTAAGTAGTTACCATTGAAGCTATTTTTTAAATTCAATTTAAGTTTTTAAGAAAATGTAATTTCTGACCAATTCTGTAAATGTATTTATTTATCCTGACTGTTGCCATCCAATGCCTGATTTTCTGTCACCTCCCTTACAATGTTGTAGTGAAAGTTGAAATTCTTTGTCAGATTACTTTTATTGACATTGCTGGAGGAAGTGTAGGAGAAAATATTTTTACTGTTCAATGGTCAAGTGGCAGTTTCACCTGCAGTTCTCGCCATGAACGCTGTGGCGGCATTGGACCTTAACTTGTGAGCTTTCTCACAAGAATATCGACGGTGTAAACATTTCGGTTCTGTCTGCAGTACTTTTTTGCATGTGTGGTAATGACACACAATCATTAAAGCTACTTTCTCCGACTACGGATGTCAACATCATGTAAAGACAGGTTATCCACTGACATTTAAAACAAATGAGAGAGAACAGGCCGCTGTGCAGATCACACTCAGACAACAATGATATTTTTCACACCTTTATGTATAATAATTTTCATACATTTTGATATCACAACAGAGAATATGACATCATTAAATGTTTTCTGTTATTTAAAACACAGAGTAGATGCTAATCAGTCTTCAAATAGTCAGGAACATAGAGATTAACACAGCAGATTTCTATGAAATACGGTGGGACCTCTACTTACGAATTTAATTAGTTCCGGAAGTTGTTTCATAACCTGAAAATTACGTAAGTAGAGACGCGTTTTCCATGTAAATGCCCTAATCCGTTCCAAGCCCCCAAAAATTCAGACATATTTTTTTTAAATAAATCATAAAAATGCATCAAAACATGTAACAAATACATGTTACAATTAGATTACCGCACAATAAATGTAGGAATTCAGTGCAAGGCTTCTCCAGGAACAAAATGAACTCTATTACAGGCTAATCTTACATTAGCCGTCATTACTAGCAACGGATGTTAACACTTGTGGTAACACCGCCATCTAATGGACAAACATACGAACACCCACCCTAAATAAAAGTTAAACAAAGGCGACGCTGGGATACAGACAAACTGGTACATATTGACGTCCCTCCTAGCCAATGGGATGACAGGAAGATGCTAGGCGATAGCCAATGGCAGAGCAGCTACAAGCATGTTTGTGTTCGCTAAACTCCGCGAGTAGCAGCGGTAGCATATTTTTGACCTTCATATCCTGAAATTTCTTTCGTAACAAGAGGAAATATTTTCCCGTTGAGATGCTTCGTAACCTGAAAATTTCGCACGTAGAGACGTTGGTAAGTAGAGGTCCCACTGTATTGAACATTTACTACCAAATTTTATGCAGATTTTGTCCATTTGATTAGCTCAAAATCCTTTGGACAAATGTTATCATTAATGTAGAGTAAAAGCTTTACATTGGTGAGTCTCTGCAGTTATTGGCTGCTCCAAATCTGTAGCTAATGAACTGCATCAAATTGCTTCAGTTTTGCCTAAAGCTAATAAAAAGTTACCTTAAACTATCTGAATTGTGACACACTGTCCTGTCTGGTTTGTGGAGTTTGACATGTTCTTACTCTATGACTTGCATTGATTATTTAAATTACTATTGAGTTACAATATCCTCATGTTGCTGTCAAATCTCAACTTCAGCAACTTATGAACATCATCTCAACTCTTGACATTAATCTGAAGCTTTATTTGATGGAATGATAAGTTCTTAATTTTAACTTTCTTTTAAAGCCATAGGTCCAACAGTTTGGGCCAGTTTTTGATGTTGGCGGAGGGTTGAGTCTTTCTGACTGGAAATGAATCCAGAACTCATTAACTAAACTACCGTGATACTATATACAATTTTCTGCCTTTCTTTCTACAGAAAGTTTCAACAGATCAGATTTTAATCTCCTCCTCATCGTCAGGGAAAAAGTATTGCATTTTATAGTGGAGAGAAGAAGGAGAAGGCCTCATGTCCTTTCTGAAGGATCCTCCCCCGTAATGGCGACACAGAACTTCAGCTGCTTTCTTGAACCTCTCTGGCTCCATCACAGCCTGTAATGCTTGTGGAGACCTGGTGGCCATAACTGGTGTCCCCGGTGAGCAGCTGCTATCAGCTTGCACTGACTGGGCAGAGTTGCAGGACTGCCTCCTGCTGTCATTGCTGAGGATGAATGATCCACGACCCACAGACGAGCTAGGTGAAGTCACCTGGGGGCTCTGCACAGGAGTATCAGTCAGCGAACTGTCGCAGTCATCTCTTCGTCCTTCACAGTCTTCCTCCTCTACAGCCAAGCTGCTGCTGAACATTTGGAGGCAGGTGGGGTTGTCGATCAGATTCAGCACCTCTGTCACAAGCGATGGGCCAAGGTCAATATTGAAAGAAGTGAGGGAGTCTGAACGTGTCCTTGTGAATGCATAATGGTCTGGTAGACACCCTCTCCAAACATCTCCATCTTGGAACGGTCTGTCAAGACGAGAGACGCGGGGCAGAGTGATAAATCCAGAGGGTAAACCTGTAGAGTCAAAAGGAGAAACCAAAAACCAAGAAACTTTCAGTTAAAGACCCTTTTTTGTCTTTTTTTTGTTGCTATTGTGGTCTGTTTTAGCCTCACAGCAGCAAGCTGGAATATTTATATGTTAAAGAAAAGTTTGTGTTTATATAGATATATAGAGAGAGAGGCAGAGGGAGACAGAGAGAGAGTATATAAAAGTCCCAATGGGCTGATATGTTCCTCCACCACAGGGTGTCAGGACAGATCAGCATATATCAGAATGCTGCTGGTGAAACCTTCCACAGACAGCCTGTCTGAACACAAGAGATATGAGAGCAAGACAGTGGTTGATAGTCTGATTTATACCCAATCAAATGTTTAGGTTTTTTTTAACCAAAGTCCCGTCTGACATCAGGTTGATGAGAACATCATCTCTCAGGAATTGTTTGGCATGATTTTCAACTTCCTTTCTACAGCTATTTGCATCTTGTATTGGTCATGCATTAAGAGGCCTTATAGAAGCTTTTACTTATAACAGATGTCTGCCGATAAAACACTTTTAACTATTTTGGTTCAGTCTACCACTTAAGGAAATCCTGTATGAGGCAACTCCAACAGTGGATTGGTTTGATTATGTGTCATATATATTGTACATATTTGCTTGAAAAAAATATGCCATGTCACTGTGCACTACACATCAATTTATAGGGCAAATGCTTTACCAATTGGGTAAAATATCTCGGGGTGGGAAGGGGATTTCCAGTGCAAGCCCTGCTCACTGCAGCCTGAGCTCTGATTGGCTAGCAGATAATCAATGGTATGCATTCACTTTGACTTGCAACTGTGACACACACATACAAAAACTAATAGCTATCTTTATCCAGAGCCAACCAGCTGTGCTTATTTGTGCTTCTCAATCCAACTTTGTGCAGGTGTTGCTGAGGTGAATCTGGATGGCTCAGAAGAAGCCCACTCGTTAGTTGGTTGCCTTGGCGGCATGTAGGAAATAATGTTGGAACACGGTGGACAGCCTAACTCTGTGTTTGTGTGTTGATTGACATTTACAGTTCTACATGTGTCAAGTCACCTTAGCAACTGTTTAGAGTGTTTGTTCTGCAGGAGAAGGAGCACTGAGACATCGAAGTGATGGCATGGTAACATCACTGGGCTCTACCTAATCACTGGGATTAATGTAGGTAATCTGTTTAGCTCTGTTTTCAGCTCACAATAAATGCAACATGTTTTTAAAAAAAAGTCATGAACAAGCAAATTCAGCTAACACCAAACTCTAACTGAGGTTAGTAACTGAGGTTACTGTTTATAGCATGCACGGGGGAAGAGCTTATCTCACCATATGCACGGAGGCTGTTATCTGTTGAGCTAACAGAGCTGGGAAACAGCACACTCTGCAGGCGTCCATTGGAGGCATCCAAGTTCAACTGGGGCAGGGAGATGGCGTTCTTGATAATGGGCGAGATGTCAGGTGGAGGAGAAGACGTGTCACGGGAGCCCCCACGTGGACGGGCCACAGAGTTCTTCCGCACATGATGAAAGGCACGGGTGAAGAAGCCAGCCATCTTGGAGCTGCTGGTGGAGTCTGGACTTCCTGGTGGTCGGAGGCCCCCAAAGTTGCTCAGGAAGGAAGTGTCGCCAAATACATCACCACCACGACCGACATGCATAGTATGTCTGAAGTCACCCAACGGTGGGCTGATCATGTCCACAGAGAGCTCACTTTTGAAGCGACGTTTCTCCTGAGAACCAGATGTGAGGCCTTTTATCCCCGGTAGTTTTCCCAGGCTCATGGTAATTAAAAGTTGTCCAATATCCTTTAAATCAGTTGATGTTGTCTGACTTCTTGTATCATGTTACAGATCTAAATTTAAATGCAGCATAACAGGGTGAATAATCCCCTCTTCAAATTGCTGTTACTCATCTACTTTTTGTTTCGGGCTTGATCTCTGCCGCAGGATGCTGGTATGGATTCATTCCTTCTGTATCACATCTTTCTTCCACTAGTTCTCTCCAACAACCGCAACTTTTAGCCAGTACAAAATCACATAAATGATGAGTTCCACAGATACAGATGTCACTTCTAACCAAAGGTCACGTGGCAGAGTGAAGATTTCAGGTTTAGATCCCGTTCAGTTGCTCAAGAAATCATTTGCATTAGCTGAGGACTTCTGCAACTTTAGAGTCAATCATCTGATCAGAAAACCTTGGAAGTTATTGTAATAGACAACAAATGAGATTAGACCAATTTCTCTCTTGTTTAACTTTCAGCCTAGCTCAAAAGGATTAATACCTGTGGCTTCAAATTTACTTCGAATGGGCTCACATGACATATACTCAGGGACACTTATCTCTCCTGCAGCTGAAGAAATGGTCCAGTCTTAAAGGAACTTGTATTGAGTCCCATAGGTAATTTGTCCACTCCACTTAAAAGTCCAAAAAGAGTCTTCTGTGTTTTATTCAGTGTCTTCTTCTGTGCGTGTGTGTACCACACTCCTTTAATAACGAGGTTTATCCCTGAGTGACAGGCTTGTCCTCAAGCAAGAACTATAGAGATTGTTGAAAGAAGAACTGGAATATATTCTCCAAAAAAAGAGATTAAGATCGGTTTTATAATCCAGCAACTGCTTCACCTATATCATTGTGGTGGAACTACGGGCCAGTCCAGGGCTGTCCGTGCACAGGATTAGCTGTTAATCCCCTCTGTCTCCCCTCCCTCTCTGACTCCTTTGCTTGCTCTCTGCCCTCTTCAATCCACTTAGTCCCTTGATGGGTTTCCTGCAGGGATCTTGGTGTTTTCATTCAGTTCACCTGAGGCCAAAAGAGAAGAAGAGGTTGTGATTCGCCTGTTAAACCTATAAGAGAACACATTTGTTGGCTTGACCTTGAACACAGACGTCTCGATGTGAAGGAATTGAATGACATTTCTCGAAAACTCTTTGAGCACCTTCATCCTGTCTGCTGAGACAATTAATCCAGGACACAGGGGGCGCTAATAAGATCCAAGCATGTGACTTTTCCGAACCTACGGCCAGTGTTGGATTACTGTCACTGTTGTTGCTGGCTGCCTGGTCAGTCTGGAGGCATGATTGAACAGCTTAAGCAGGAGGATGGTTGGGCCACTCTACTGGTTACACACTTAGTTTACTGTTGAAAGACCTGATACTGTTCTTTCATATAGACATAGTGCATTACACAGCTCCTTAGCTTAAACTTTACCCTTTACCCTAACTTATGCCCAACTTAAACCTCAGCCTTAAAACCATGTCTTAACACACAAACAGTCCTTTGAAGTTTTGGAGCCCTCTAGAATGTCCCCACCTACCAAAAATGTTCTCACCCTTTTCTGCATCGTTCTCATACTGCTACAAGACGATTTATTGTGCTAATTCAGCAGAGCCACAAACTACAGGAAAAAAGTGCCGTCTCAGTTACATTTTATGGTCCAGTTTGACGGACATTTGATGGACGCACACTTGATCTTGATCTGAGCTCAGAGAGCTCGGACTGCAAGTGTGACATACACCTGTCGTATATACACGCATGAGTGTGTACGTATACATATATGTATATATACAGTATACAAGGTTACATAACATAGTGAGTTGACTTTTGCTTAAGACCCTTGGCTTTAATCTTTGGAAGAACAAAAGTCAAAGTTGCTCTGGAATCCAGAACATCACTAAATCTAATCAGCCCTTCCTCGGTCCATTAACAACCTTTCCTGAAAATTTCATTAAAATCTGTTTATAAATTAACAGAAAAACAGCTGTCAGATAACCTCCTTTTTTAACAAATATTAATCAATATTAAATTCATATTTAGTTTTCATTAGCTATGCACTGCACTGCACTTTTCTTTAAGTTACACCTCCAAACCTCATCCCTCTTAAACTGCTGTGACTTATGAGTAAACATCCTGTTAACATCTGCCATCCAGGCATCTTTCTTGCTTGGGGCAGAGAACTAAAATCAATGTTTTGCATTCACAATATTCATGAATCTTTCGTCAAAGTGAGACCAGACGACTATAAACAAGCCTGAATCTTACTGACTGTTGACAAGAACTGTACAAATAAATAAAAATTCCCAAAGAAAACAAAGCAAAAAGAGCTATTTGGTATTGTGTCTCAAAATCAACTTGATTGTGCACCTTTAGCGTGCAATTGTTCTACTGTCTTTACAGTATCACGCTAAAGGTCACTACATGAGAATAGATTTGGATTTAAATTTGGATTTTTGGGTCTCGCCATGATGCTGAATCCCTGACAAGCTGTCAACCAACAGTCGGAAGTCTGGCAGCTCTCTGACAGCTGCTGCTTGGTTCTGCTGAAAAATACAGTGTTACTAATGGCTGTAGTTTACTGGCACCAAACATGGGCTCCAGGCTTCAACAAGCCAGCTCAGACACATGGACCAGACCAGCTTCATCGTAAACAATGCTAAAGAATTTCAATTACTTGCCAAATGACGCATGAGATTTGTCCTCACTGACGTAAAAATGTTGAGGATTAACTCTTGTACATAAAAAATATAGCATATATGAAGTTAATTTCTGTTATTCTCAGAAAGAGCTGAATGAGAGCAGATGTTGAAAATTTAGAGAAAGTTCATCAAGATGCAAAGAAGATCCAATGAAAATGTTGAGGAACTTACCTGTTGGGATTATTCACTATTTTCACAACATCTAGTATTAGAGCTGCCATGCAAGTCTGGTGCTCGGCTGGCCCTTCTCCTCTGGAACTGTGGTAGGTGCTTCAGAACACAGGGGTTGGAGGAGAGGAAGAGAAGGAGGAGGAGGAGGAGGCTGGGGTGACAAATTATGATGTCAAGTAAAGACCTATTCTCTCTCTCTCTCTCTCTCTCCTAAAACTCTACTTTAATAGTAAAAGCAAGTACAACACAGATCTAACAGATGTATATTTTCCATGTTAATTCACCCTTCTGTGAGACATTTGGTATTTTTTCTGAATGCATTTAACATATAAAGACATATGTATTTATGGAAGGGTTAATGGTCACCAGTGGAGACCCAATGGTGTCTGGGAGAGTTGATGAGCACTGAATCCAGCTATTGTGTTTCTAGACATACTGTAATATACTTGGAGTGTACACAAAGATGCCAGTAGAGCTGGAAACAGACCAAATGTTGCCATGGGGGCTTATTGTGCAACAGCATTTTAATGAACAATTTGCATCTGTAAAATCAGGGGGAAAAGGAAAGGAAAGGAAAAAATTCAATTGTCACGACTTGTTCTGCATGATGGATGGCTCTCACAGCGCTTGGTTTGTGAGCTTCACATGATAGAAATATATTCCAAGCATAAGAAAAGCTTACACTGATGTCAAAGTTAGTGGCTACCTTCAGTGCCACCGGCCTCAACAGTAGTGCACGCTCCAGATAACCCATCTACAAAAGGAGCATCGACCACATGTCGGGATTTAAATCTATTACCCATGACGCAGCCATCCCCTTCTTCCAGAAAATAGTAGAAAAGGAGTATTCTTCTCAGGCACAATGGGGGGATTCTGTGCTGTTTGAGTCATGGCTGTACCAATGGGGGTCAGCCGCCTGAAGAGCAGTGGCGGCTGTGTGCCAGCCTGGATCAGTGAGGAGCACATAGAGATAAAATCCACAGACAGCATCGTGTGTGTGTTAAAGAGGTGTGTGACACGTGAGGAAAAAAGTCAAGCGGAGTTTTAAGTTAGTCAACAATGTCAGCATATTAATATTAGACCAAGATTGCAGTGAAGTGCCTCTTATGATGCACCTCTGTGGAAATGACCACTGACTTCCTGTGTTTTAATAGTCTATGTGTAAAAGAATGGGGCTGTGCAGCTCTGCCTGGCTTATTTCTGTCTGACTGAACTGTCATGATACCACACATTCCAACACGAGCCAACTGCAGGGCCCAGCAGCGCTCTCAATGGCGCCTCTGTGCCGCTGTCACCTCAGAAACAACAAGAATGCTCATCTGCTAATGCTGCTGTCCTTGGGACAAAGCCCCGATGGACTGTTGGGGATTCATCGGTCAATTGAAAGTGAAAAAATCTTGAAGTACTGCAGTGCGATCTTGATCAGAAGTAAGAAAAGACACTTCTAATTATAATAACACATTTTATTTATGGTAAAAATGCCCTTTATGACTCTTAAGGGCTCTGTACAGATGAGTAAAATCTATCTAACTACATTAAAACAACTTGAACAATTTAAAAGTAAAGGTAAGGAATGAGTTTCCATTTGAGGGCGAGGATTGAATGAACAGAGAATGTTTGAGTCCCATCTGGTGCTGAGGGGGCCAGCGGGGCCAAAAGGAGAGGAGAGGAGAGGAGAGGAGAGGAGGGAGCGAGGAGAGGAGGGGAGGGAGGAGAGGAGAGGAGGGGAGGGAGGAGAGGAGAGGAGAGGAGAGGAGAGGAGAGGAGAGGAGAGGAGAGGAGAGGAGAGGAGTGGAGGGGAAGGGAGGGGAGAGAGGGGAGGGGAGGGGAGAGGAGAGGAGAGGAGAGGAGAGGAGAGGAGAGGAGGGGAGGGAGAGGAGAGGAGAGGAGTGGAGGGGGAGGGGAGGGGAGGGGAGAGGAGAGGAGAGGAGAGGAGAGGAGAGGAAGAGGAGAGGAGAGGAGAGCAAGACAGTATGAGGAGAGGAGAGGAAGAGGAGGGGAGGGGAGGGGAGAGGGAGGAGAGGAGGGGAGGGGAGGGGAGAGAGGAGAGGAGAGGAGAGGAGAGGAGAGGAGAGGAGAGGAGGAGGGGAGGGGAGGGGAGAGGAGAGGAGAGGAGAGGAGAGGAGAGGAGAGGAGAGGAGAGAGAGGAGAGGAGGGGAAGACAGTATGTGCGAACTGGAACATAAACAACTTACAACCATATTGAAGTTCTGAAAACATCAGAGATAATTCATGCAAAGCCAGCTGCACATCTATTAATGAAATGTCCCCTCAGATATTGATATTACATGAATTAATAATCATGTTGACTTGTTGACATGTTTTTTTTGTTGGCTTACAGTAAACCTTAAATATGTTGAATTTTAACTTTAATAGCTATATAGTATATACTAGTATGCAATATATTTACACTGGCTTAATTTACACACACACGCACACAAACACACACACACACACAAATTTCAGATACATAATGTGTAGGGTTTTTTGTTGTGTTTTTTTCATCCAGGAGCACCTGTACTCCTCAAGAAAAAGTAAACATAGTCCTTTGAGAGGCTCATGTTTCTGTACCCTGGCAGCCTCGGCCAATAGCAGAAGAACTATGAAAATAAATAGTGCCTGAATGTTGACTATTGCTATGGAATTACTGACTATAACCTTGTGCAACAAGGAAGGATTGATCATAATCTGTGTGGTTTATATGGGTGGCTGATTCAATGTTTTATCTACATCCTTTCTGCACACAACCTCACAATCACCAAGCAACAAGATTATTTTGTCAAGGGGAGGTTCCCAAACAGAAAAAAGAGGGTGCTAGTCCCCTGCCAGGTTCCTGCAGTCCTCATCTGCATGGATAGTGGACAGTTCTGTAACAAATACACTGTGGAGGAATCATCTTCCACAAACAGACTTTACAGATTTCCAGATTCTTTTTTTTTTAAATGTACAGTGGTGAAACTTTGTTGATGGGCCATTAATATAATCATTCTACTGTTGCTGGAAGGAGCACTGAAATGATAGACAGCCTCCCCCTCAAAGTCCAGACATCAACCATATTGAGCAAAATTGAGTAAATGTTAAAGGTTGAGAACGAGCTCAGAATAAATAACTAATGCTCTCTGATACAGTGATGCAAAGACCTGTATGAAGACGTCCATTTGTCCATTGATTTGGAGATGCTGTGGAAGAGTGCTCGTTGATTTTACCAGTTGCATTTAAAATAAAACTCAAAATCCTCAAGTTGGCAAAGGCTGATAAGAATAAATGAAAATTAAATAAACCAGCTTGTGTTGTAACATCTGATGTGTTTTTCTAGACAGCACCAGTCTAGACAGTTTTTTAATTGTTCTACTAATGAGCTCATTGATACTGACATTCAAACAAAGTGTGCCTGATCATCAACCTGCCTATGTTGAAACCCTTATCCAGTCGTGTTCCCTTTTTGCTCAATAATGTTTGTTTCCTGCACCAAAACAGTCCGAGCAGGTCTGGCACCTGTTTCACACAGTTGTTCCCACTGTGGGTGGATTTAGATGAAACTCTGCGTCACCAAGTCTGGTTTCCCCCAATTCTCCTCGGGGGCACCAGCAGGTTTGGTGTAAGACAGAATCAAGAAAGTGAATCACGGATTCATGAGTCATGTTGTCATTTTTTTTACAAGAAGCTGCGCTGACACAAACACAGTTGGAGGAGAAGTTGCGTGAGGAATCACCAGTGTTTTTAGGACCCTGCAGCAGTCCCAGGGGCCGATCGGTGGCTCAAAGCGCCACCCGCTGTTTTGTTGCGTGTATAGGTGGTTTTTTGTCCCCCCTCCCCTCGGATCTCAGCTGGAGATTGGCTGATTAGGTTCTGCCGGGGTGGAGGAGCTGAGAGCTCCGCGCTCGCTGCGCGCAGGTCAGCAAGGGCGCACACGCTGCGCTCAGCAAACTCGGTTTCTCTGCGTCTCCGGAACTAGATGGGATGTAGAGGACCTGACCTGAGGACCCCGTCATCGAAACAGGCTCAAGACATGAGTGGTAAGTCAGGATTTCTCTGTAAAAGGGGCGCTGTTTCTGCTAACATTCCGATATGTGTTCTGGGAAATCATTGACAGACTTCTCTGAACTAGAAAAGATCTCCGATCAGTGATCAGTTCTTGTCGGACCCCGCTGCTTAACAAGCTTGACAGTTAACACGGTCTTTTAATACAGGCGGTAATCAAGGCTAAATTTGGGAGCTGCCCTGCTGTTTTCCATATTATCCATATTTAATCTTACCTGTCATTAATTTAGTGCACTTCAGATTTAAGTCAAAGGTCTTAATTGAAGTTGTATCTTAAAGGTTTTTTTAAAATTGACATTTTCTTAAAGAATTAAAGTGTATATCAGTGTTCAACTTAAAGTGATAATATTTAGCTGTATAAGCTTTAAACTCTATTAGCTCTGCGTAAAAAATCACTATACATATCTACATATCTCTCATAATTTGGATCGTGTCTTGTCTGTGTCACTAAAGCTCTCTTATTTGGGACAGTATTTCAATTAGCAATAATTGTTATATAACAGTTTAGGGGGAGGGTTTAAGAGGTAACCGCATGTGAACAATGTCTGATTATGTCTAATGACAGAGATTCCAGAGCATCTGAACCTGTCTCAACCTGCCAGGAGCCTGGAAGAAGTCCCACCATCAAAACAGGAACTGTGCTCTCAATGTCAATAACTAAGCCGAGGGGCTTCGTGTTGGGGCAGTTGTGGAACTGCAAGAGTGTAAAATCCTTGTTCCTGAGGGTCAAACTAGAATGCAGCAGCAAAGTGTAGCAGTCTGTGACATCTTCATTCCTATAATACATTAGAAGCACTGGATTTGCAACTTACTTTACTCATTATTAAAAAGATGTTGCATTCCCTGAACTCTTATTGGCTTTTATGAAGTCTGGAGCAGCGGCTTGACTCACTTTCCCCCCTGGGCTCTTCCACTGTGCAGTGAATGGGGCTGAGCGAGTCTGCAGGCCCTCAGTGTGTTTTTAGGTGTGCAGTGTGAGTCATACTGGTATTATCATTCCTACATTCTGAGACAGTGACACACAAAGAGTCCGTCCAACTGCAGTTTATGACGCTGTAAACCACCTGACCCTGTGCTCCCGCTGCCTGTTGTGTTTCAAACAATGGTGACCTGTCTGAAATGAAAGGAGCCTTCAAATACCAACAGGGTCTTATTCCACACGTTTGCTTCCAGCGTTGAGAAAAAGCTGCTGTTGTGTGCGATCGTGCAACAACCTATTTTTGATAGCAGAGCATTGCACCTGTGATAAAGTGGTTTCTTTTGGCTTTTTTAGGGGTCACAGTTTGGGCAGAGGAAGGCGACGTGCTTCAGGAGGAGCTGCGCTCGTCTCCTGATTGGTCAGAAGAGCGCTGCGAGGAGCTCTGGGATCGCGTAGAGGGTGTGCGGCACAAACTCACGCGCATCCTCCACCCGGCCAAACTCACGCCGTACCTGCGCCAGTGCAAGGTCATCGACGAGCAGGACGAAGATGAGGTGCTCAATTCCACGCAGTACCCGCTGCGCATCAGCAAGGCCGGTGAGAGAAGGAACATTTTTATTCAAAAGTACAGTCGCATTATGCGGGCTGGAGGTGTAGTTATGCTATAACCCGTCAGCGTGGATTCAGATATGTGATGCACATTCATGAAAGTCAAGATAACACTCAGCCTAACTTGTTGGCACGAGACGCGTTGACCCAGATTAAACCGTTTTTGTCTAAAATGCGTCTTTGGAAGACGACGACGTCCTCATATGCTGACAAATTTGTGAGTCACAATCTGCACATTTCCTTTACAAGTGTTGGGGAAAAAAGGGACGATCCTCCTTTAAATGATCAAAAGCAAGTTAGGCTCAATGGAAAATAATGTGAAGGAACAGGCAGTGGGTCAGAGCGGAGCAGGTAGGTATAGAGGATCTTCAGTGAGAACAGCAGGGATGAAGGAGAAAGTTAGATCCCAGAGAGGTCAAAGTAATGGGGAGGGTGAGGCAGGAGGATGGGGAGGAGGGAGAGCCGATAAAGACCCAGGAGAGCTGTTATAAGTAAAAGGAAAAATGATTGAAGAGAAACATCTGCTGTAGCTCATCTTTAAGATTCCAACTATGTAAATACATCAAACAGTCATTTTATGGTTTGCTCTGTGTTGGTTTATAATACCCCAGCTCTGACGCCAACGCACGTCACGGTTTACAGCACATTCCAGACTTTGTTCTTCCTCTTTTGTCAACTAGGTCGTTTGCTGGACATTCTGCGGGGTCAAGGCCAGCGAGGCCTTCAGGCCTTTCTGGAGTCACTGGAGTTTTACCACCCGGAGCAGTACACACAGCTGACCGGGCAGCCGCCCACACAGAGGTGCTCTCTCATTCTGGGTAAGTGAGAGCTGGGGTCCACAGCAAGACTCTTGCATGAACCTCTGCTCAGGAAGTTCAGGGGTTACAGTCAGATTCCAGATAACCATAGTCAGACACAGTTAATGACTAACCTCCATTGATCACTTGCTCTTCAGATGAAGAGGGTCCAGAAGGTCTCACCCAGTTTCTGCTGCTGGAAGTGCGGAAACTGAGGGACCAGCTGCGGAACAGTCGAATGTGCGAGCGACGCCTGTCTCAGCGTTGCCGGGTAGCAGAGGACGAGCGGAGCCGCGCTGAGCGCAAAGCTCAGGAGCTGCGTCACGACAGGCTGCAGCTGGAGAGGTTTGCCCCGCTTCATTTTCCTCAGTTAGCAAAAGCGCTAAAGTTGCAGTAATGCACAGCGCGAGGCACGGTAAGCAGAACTGAAAGATGATTTACAGGTCCAGTCTCTTTAAAAGAGTAGTGAGGCCGCAGTTCCCATGTTCTAGCTAATAAAGTTTGAAGTGTCAGTAAATCAAACGAATTGACCTGAATCTGATATACAGACTACGTCAGGACTTGGAGTCGGCTAGTCGGGAGTTGGGTAAGCTGAAGGACAGGCACCTGGAGCAGGCTGTAAAGTACTCCAGGGCCCTGGAGGAGCAGGGCAAGGCCTCCACCCGTGAGAGAGATCTACTGAGGCAGGTAGGTTGCCTGGCAACTCCAGGTGCCAAACATAACTGGTAACACATGGGATTTCTGTAGGAGGACTCTAAACTGGACTATGAACTTATAGAATAAATTCACATGCTTCACGTGAGTGAAGGACAAATGTGGCAACACAACTTTTACTGAGAAAGGGAGCTTAGTGCAAAGATGAATCATTTCTTTTCTACTACCTCAAATCATCCAGTGTAGCTGCTGTAGCAGCAGCAACAGCGGCCCAAGCTGTCCATGTTTATGGTGCTCAGGGAGGTGCAGCAATGTAAATACTATACACGAGTCGGCTTGCATTCAATTGAATGCGGTTGAAAAATAATTTGTACATGAAGGCAGAGTGAGAGACAGCTTGAGGAACAATTATTTTGTTTTTAAACATCCCAATTAGCTAAATGACACTGCTCAGGGCAGAGCAGGTGGTGCAGCTGCAGCATAGAAATTGTGTTGAGACCACAGCAACAGCGAGGAGTGAAGATGTTATCAGCCGCAATGCGGTTAAGCTCGTACCCTGTCACAACACGCTCACCACACCACTCGGCTGCGAAATGCTTGGCAACAAATAGTTGAAATAGTTGTGGTCAGCGGGCTTATTTTCCTTGGTCCATGTGTATATTAAATACTTCTGTCAATCTCTAATCAAATCCTCAGTCTCAGAAATTAAAATTCAACATCATCTGTGTCGTTTAATTTGAAACCATGCTTTTTTTGTGTATTAGAAATGTTTCTTTAAATGCAATTGTTCTTTTCCGAATTCAGGTGGAAGAGCTCAGATCCAGGCTGACAGGGTCAGAGAGGCTTGAGCCTCAAGAGAACGGGGCACCATCAAAAATTGGGAGCTTGCTTCCCAACAGCATAGACAGTTCTCCACCAGCTGTACCGGAGAAGCCAACACATCGTGTTGAGGTTCAGAGACATAAAAGGAGCGAGTCAAATGCCTCCAATGGAGTCATAGTACGTCGACTCTGAAAGCACATTTACAGTCCAAGCTTGTTCTTATAGTGTATTTTTTGTTTTTCACCCAAGGCTTTGATGGACATCCTGCAGCAAGACCGCAGGGAGTCTGCAGAACAGAGGCAGGAGCTCTGTGACATCATTACCAGACTCCAGGGGGACCTGCAGAGCACGGAGGAGCAGAGGGACAAGGTGGGCCTCCTTCAGAAAACTTCATTTCAGACATTTGCGTGTCAGCCTAAATTGCCGGATGTGGTGTTTTATTGAAGGTCGCTGTCTGTGTTTGTTTGTTTATTTGTTTATTTGCCTCTTTGTAGCTGGAGGCCCAGTGTGAGCAGCTCCAGCTGAAGGTGAGAACTCTCCACCTGGACTGGGAGACCGAGCAGAAGCGCAGCTTGTCGTATTTCAACCAGATTATGGAACTAGAAAAGGAAAGAGACCAGGTAATTGCAGACTTAAGTACACCTATTAGCATGTATAGTACTGGATTGAGTGCATGCTAGCCTCTTATCCTTTTCCACCCTCTTCTTTTCAACAGGCTCTGCGCAGTCGAGACAGCTTGCAGCTGGAGTACACCGACTGTCTGCTGGATAAGAACCGCCTGCGTAAACACATCGCTGAGCTGCAGGCCAACCTGGAGCAGCAGCAGAGGGAGCTGGAGAGGGAGAGGGAGAGGAGTTCAGAGCAGATGAAGCACAGCAACCCCTGTCTGAACTGTGTGAGTTAACTCAACCTCTGCACGGCGAGCGAGGAGGCCGTTTCCACGCCGCGCGTACCAATCACTATTTCTTCTTTCCAGTCCCACCTGTCCCTGTGCAGTGAGGACCAGTGTTATGGCCCTTGCTGCTCCCTCGGCTTGGAACTGAGACCCCAGGTCAATGGCAGCCGTCTGCCGCTTCAAAAGGTTAAGGCTGGTCCTGACATTATTTATTACTCTCTTTGCTCATAGTTTGTGGTATCAAAGAACTGCATATTTATTGCTGTGCGTGCTGTTATTACATGTTGAAAGAATGTAGCTGTTTGTATTTGTTCAGCCCGTCTGAGTTAGAATCTGATGTAGATTAGGCAACTTTTGGCATGTTGGCACCCGCTCAACGCCCCTCATTTCTTGCGTTCTACATTTTGTTGCAACACAGGCGCCCCCTGGTGGTCAGACTAACGAGAACTCTGAGGGTTAGTGACTGATCCAAAAGAATGCACCTCTGTGAGTTCTCAGTGCACAGCCCACCTAATGAGTTGTTTGAATGTGCTTTTTCATAGATTCTCATTCCAATTCTGAGGAGAATCTTCCCACATTAGTGAGTATGACGCCTCCACTTGTTATTTAGGATCCCATAAGTTAGTTATTTAAGATACAGCTGGAATCAGAGTGTGGCTGTGCCAATGTGTGTTTTCCTCTTCAACTCCAGACAGAAAACAATGCAAAGGAAATAAACAGACTCTCAACGTTCCCATTTCCTCCATGTATGAACTCCATCAACCGGCGTTTCAACACAGAGTGAGAAAACACATAAACACTGATTAAACATCCCTTCCACATAATTGACCCCCCCCCCCCCACACACACACACACACACAATAATGTGTGTTTATTTCCCACAACTTTATAAAGGTTTGACTTGGATTCCTGGGGCAGTGACGAAAATGACACGATTCCAGGTGCGGCTTATTTCTCTATGAGCTAGTTGGTTAGTTCTGAATAGTTCTCTGTGCTCCTGTGTCACTTTTACCTGAGACTCCTGTGGTGTTTCCAGTGGAGCAGAGCGATCCCTCCCTGTGGGATTCCTGCAACTCTCTGACCTCACACCTCTTCCCACCTGACCTGGTCCACATGCCCATGGTCTCTTCACCTCTGCCCACTTCCAAAGGTCCCAGGTACACTGAGCTGAATTCTCAGAAACAGAATAGGATTGTACCACATCATCTTAAGTGGCCCCTCTTAACAACCTCCATCTTTCAGCATCCCTCATAACTCTCCAACTTCAAGCCCGTCCACCTCACCGAAGCACAGACGGGCCAGCCTGGCCGATGATATCACAATAGTCGGTGGAAACAAAACTGGGATCTTTGTCAGCCATGTGAGAGCTGGGTCCCCAGCAGAGCTGTGTGGTCTGAAGGAGGGCAGTGAGCTGCTGGAGGTGTGTGCTGCTATATGTCAATATGCACGCATGCCCATCACCTGCTTCATCGTCTGCCTGCTGATGTGTTTGAGGGGAAAAAGAGAGATGCTGAGTTTCTCTTGCTATTGTTTAGCTGGAGCGGGTTCTGTTCGGTGGCGGGAGCGTGATGCTCAGCCAGTGCACTGCTGAAGTCGCCCACTTTTCTCTTCAATGGTGGACCGAACCGTCGGCCCTCAAACACCGAAGCAACAAACAGGGTGAGCAAAACCTGTTGGTTAATCTGAAAGTGGAACACAATACAAAAAACTCTCCGGGGTATCCCAGTGATGTTCCACTGAGAAGTGAGCGGCCTCCTCTCTCTTTTCTGCCCTCAGCATACTCTGAACTGTGCTCTGAGCTGTCAGCATCCAGTTTCGTGGGTTCTGACTCCTTCTATGTGCGGGTTAATCTCAACATAGAGCCTCACAGTGAGCCACCATCTCTGGGTGTGTCCTGTGACGACATCATCCACGTCACCGACACCAGGCACAAAGGAAAATACAACTGGCGTTGCTCTCTGGTGGACCAAGACACAGCCAAGCCCCTGCAGGCAGGGACCATGCCCAACTATAATAGGTTTGCCCAGATCTGCAAAATAAGGGGCAGCATTTTAAGCCACGCTGTCATTTTTTTAAAAATGGGGTTTGCAGTTGCTTGTTTACTTGCAAGGAAGTTAATATGGTTGATGTAATGGCATTCCGTTGCGTCTGTAATTAATGTGGACTGGACCATGTGGGTTTCCTCAGGGCGCAGCAGTTGTTGCTGGTGAGGCTCCGAAAAATGGCGCTAGAGCAAAAGAACTTCAGGAAGAAGGTGGGAGGACTTCTCATACTGAAAAGCACGAGTATTAACATTAAAGGCTACAATTGGATTTTTCCTATTTCTCTGTAGTTTTTGAAGAAAACATTGACGCGGGTGCGTCTGGTCAAAGCAGTCGACCCAAGCTGCCGTGGCCTCGGTTCCAAACAGCCAGTCCTTTACACTCTCAGCAAACGTAAGTTACAAGCCTCAACACAAACACACAATGGGTGCAATAAAATGAATCATTCGCCTGAATGCCCCTGTGTGGTCGTCACTCAAGGTCACGAGGAGCACTTGATCCCTTACAGTGTGGTGCAACCAGTGCACATTCAGACCAAACGGCCCGTCATCTTTTCTCCCTCCATCCTTTCTCGTGGCCTCATAGAAAGGTTGATGCAACCAGCAGAGTCTGGACTGATGTTTGACACCTGCTCGCCCGGTATGTGGACATCAATCACGCTTTTTTTGCAACAGAAAGGCCAAAACACAGCAGAACACTAGAGTTTTTCCCGCTAGCTGCCATCTGACACACATCAATCTGCTCCCCGTGGTTTGCAGAGCCTATTCTGGCTTCAGAGAGACAAGACAAAACAGTGTTCCTACTGGATTCCTGCAGCTCGGACAACACTCAAGGCATACGCCTGCAGTCGATACAGGAGGTTATTAGCCAGGTAATTAAGATAACTCATCTGAGTATATCCTCTTCTGGGATGGCTTAGTGATCTGTCTGCACGTTCAAGACAGAAAAGCAAACACCACATTCTGCATTTGTTAGAAAGAGACTATTGTAGTAAAACTAAGGAAATACTCTCCGTAGATGCGGATTATTAATCTTTTTACCTGACACAGGACAAGCACTGCCTGCTGGAGTTGGGTTTGCCCAGTGTTGAGGCTTTATTAAGACATGGGATTTATCCTATTGTCATCCATATCCGTCCCAAGACCAAAAAGCACAAGAAGCTGAAGTATGTCTCCCTACTCAATGCGATCAACCTTCATGGCTGTGCTAATATTACATATTCACTGCATCCCTCGGTGCACCGCTCATGTCGAACACAGGAGGTTGTGCTGAATGTAAATGATTCTTTCCACCTTTGAATTAGGAAGTTCTTCCCAGGGTGTGGTGAGGAAGGCATGATGGAAGAGGTGTGTCAGGCTGAGGAGCTGCAGTTGGAGACACTGCCACTGCTTTATTACACCCTGAAACCAGGCGCCTGGAGCTGCACCGATGAGCTGCTGGTAGCCATCCGCAATGCCATCCACAGCCAGCAGGGGGCGGTTGCCTGGGTTGAACTGGATAGGCTTCAGTGAAGAAGAAACAACAAACATGGAGCTTCCTGTAGCCCATAAACATAACTCTGGATAATGATGAGCCATATGATGAGATCAACCTCTGGATGGGCATTAGACTTTAATCTCAGCGAGGCAGAAATCACTGAATATATATATATATATATGCATAAATGATCTAGTATGTAGCCAAGCTGGGCTGGCAACAGTAAAATAAAAGTGAAAAAAGAACATAAAATGTACTCTTAAGGGATCATAAAGGATACTGAGCCTGTGTTTACTTTTTTTATCTTTAATGTTTAAACCAGTAATATTGATAATGTTTTTAAAATGTGACTGAATGACAAAAACCCTCCCAGGTATATCTTATCTTGCTATGAACATCATTAAAATGTCACCAAATGTTGGTTTTCTGGGTTTAGCTGACTACAACTTGCAACAAAATCTGGGGAGATGAGCTGACTGATAGATAATCTTATTACCGTAATAGGTTCTCGGTTGATTCCACAGTCTCGTTAGGTTTTATGATTGAGCATTTTAACACTGAACTGATAAGACAGCCGTTTGGGTCCTGACATCGGAATTCTGGCTTTGTTCTTGTTTTTAAGAAAGGTGCCAACATAGCTCAGATTCTTAGTATTTTACCCTCAGTAGTGCACCGACTGTTTGCAACAGGGTCCAGGACTACAATCAACTTTTCTTTCTTTTCTTTTTTTAAATCTGGTGAGTGTGTTTTGATGTGATTCTGAAGCACTGGGGGAATTTCTTATTTACTTGTTGAATGAGTAATGCCATCAGCCAAACTTCTTGCAACAGCAAGAAATAATAGTTTTTGGTTTTCAATGATGATTTTTACTGGTCTAATTTCAGGCAAAAGTTGATTAAAAATGTGTTTTATCGATATATTAAGTCATTGGGAAGAACTTTTCATATTTATTTGATGTACTGTTTGAGCAGTAAGACATAATTAGAGTTTCACAGCAGATGCTCTTATGATCACTGACTAATTTCTTCCAAGCTTCTTAACCCTTCATGTCATTTGATGCACATATGATGCAGTTTTATACACGTGCTTTAAATTACGGTTGCTATATCATAAGTCTTTATGTGATCTACTGAAATATGACTGCTGTTCTGCCTCATGGAAATGAAAAGCACAGAAATATCTTTTAAAAGATGACCTCAAATGACATCTGGTTACAAGTCTGCAACAGCTACATCAACTCATTTCAAATATGATCAATTTCTTGCTCCCTTTTGATTTGATTAAGCTTCTGAGGGTGAACGAAAATGGGTAAATAATTCCTCACTCTTTACTTTAAGGATTGCAATCTTATTTCAGCTTTAAGCCCATTATTTGCACATCTTCAGCAGCACGTCCGACGCCACGTTTCCGGATATCTGTCGCCCCCTGCCGGGCAGAGCGGGGACCGCCCCGCTCCTCCTCCCCTCTCTGATCAACAACCAGCGGTGATATCATATGCTGGCTAAACCTCACACAGAAGCAAAATGGCCGATAGTAAACTAACAGCGTCTAACAGTCATCAAGGGGATGCGTATTTTCTGTCTACAGTCTGAGGAATGCAGTAGCTCCAAGAAGGATTCACGACTTTTCCCATTTTTTTTGTTTTACGACGAACATTTCGCCTGCCGGTGATGTCATTTCTTATTCTATCTAGCTGTGGAAGCCTCGAAGAACTAGCTCGCTAGGCTAGTAGTCTTGCTAGCCTGCTAGCGGTAGGTCTGCAAGTATTTCGGCACAGAAGCACTTTATGTCCGATCTTATTCCCGTGGTAAGTAGCCTTCAACGTTGCCGATGTGTTACACCAGCAACGTACACGTTTGAAAGTGCTAGTTGTTTTCGCTCTCGCGCAACACGGGCTTTGAGCCCCAGAAGAGCTTCGCCTGTTTCGCGTTGCAACGTAGAAACGTCACAGAAGTTCGTCATTTATTTTGCCCTCTGCTCTCGTAATAAACGGCGCAAGAGCCCGGCGGCACCTCGTCTATTCGCCTGTCAGCAGTGCGGGAAAGTTTTAAGCTGTTACCATGAGGACTGGAGGGGGAAATCAACGGGATAATGATAAGCGCTTGCGGCGGCTTCAGCTGTCGGGGTTGACTCGCTGTGCCCGACACTAGTACGTCACCGCTGGGCAGTAGAACGCCATAACCCCCCCGTCTCTCCGGGTCATGTCGCTGCGCCCCCCTCCGCTATCAGCAGGACTGGGAGTAGATAACGCAGTTCGGATGATCCTCATTCGTGCGCAGTAGCTCTTTTCTTTCTTTTTAAAATCACATCGCCGTTTAAACAGTGACCCGCCGGAGTATTTTATTTATTTTGCACAAGCGACACGTGCTGATGGTGCGTGTTGTCCTCCTCCGGCTTTGGTTACACACCACTGTGACATGTTGCTAATTATGTGCAGCTTAGCCAACAGAAACTCAGCTCAGGCTCCTTTTTTCCCCAGGTGTGAAGCGAAATGAGCAGCCTTTGCTCGGCTGTATCCTCTCATTTGCACCTGGATGAGACATCACCTGTATTTTTGGGTTTTACGCGCAATTGTGCTTTTTATTTTCGACTTCCTAATCACAGCTGGTGCTTCTTGTAGTTCCACTTGAGCCTCATTTTTGTCGTAACCACACAAGTGTGACAGCACTACTACTTATGTGCTACTTGTCTGATACTTTTGGGAGACCTCTTCTTGTCTGGGGGTTAGAATTGCAGTTGTTTACAGGTATGAATAATGCATGGATGGGATAGGCTACTGAGGAGTGCTGTCAAGCCGTCTGGCTTTGGACACTACTTAATTAATATTAATTTAGGCTGTTTATATATGTGGAATTAACTTGTGTGGACTACTTGTATCGCATCCCTTTGCTATTAAAGTGCACAGCATACATCCTGAAAACAACCCTATAATACTGTAAATATATTATTTGTTTACGGACCAGTCTCCACGTGCTGCATATATTTGACTCATTTAATAAAGTCTGGTTTAAATATACGGCGTGCCAAGGCCAGACTAAGGGCTGGGCTGGCTTATTGTTATGTAGCTGTTCTTTAGAGAATATTGAATATTTTATATATTGTTGGTGTATGTTGAGATGCAGACTAAAGCAGATGGACATTAAATCTGCATACCAGCATAAAACAAACTGGACTGTGTCCATGTAAAGGTTTATTTTTTGTAATATGAGAAACTTCAATTGTAGCAAGTCAGTCAATCTGTGCTTGTTTTCCCACAGGCTGGAAAATCAGGAAAAGGAGTAGTAGTTCATGGAAGACAAGAAAAAGAAGAAAGAAGATAAAAAGAAAAAGGAATCTTCTCAGAAGGTACCAGGGAGTCTGCAGTTTTAAAGAGGAGACGGCATATTCTTTTCTTCATAAAATAAATTCCCTTTTCTCACCCGCATCTGACCTTCCTCTTTCTATTTTAGGCATCAGAGCAGAAAATCAAAGGTAAGCCCACGGAACACACCTTTTATATCATCCTCTAAGTTGTAAATCTAATGAAATGGTCCAGTAAAATATGATGTAAATGGAAACGAGGCACTCTTATAACAAACCAGACTAACTTAGTCTATCTCGGGCCAAAAAGGGTGATGGTTTTATTGCTTTCTGTTTCTTGCCACTTGGCCAACAGGATGTGAACTGTCCCAAGACTCGCTTTAATTTCTTTGCCCCTTTTCCACCAACTTTTCTGGGAAGTTTAATTCTTAGGAATTCTTTTACATGGGGAAAACATTCCTGTTAACCTTTGTGGTTTTCCTTTTCTTACACTGGTACAACGGTGGACCACACCGTGGCTGTTGTGGTCCTTCAGCTTCTTATAATGTCGCCGAAGACTCTTTAGAGTTCAGAAATTTGTTTGTTCATGTGTCCTGCATTCAGCTTATCGATTGCTCTTCCCCAGACTCGGTCGTTTCGAGTCGGCACGGCGTCCCCTTGACTTTAGAAAATGTTTTTTTCAGAGGGAAATTTTGATTCGGGTAGTTTTTTCCCAGGTGAGTTTGGTAGAAATGTGTTGAGATTTTTTAAATCTCAGGCAAATACTGAAAGTTCCTGCTTTGAAAAGGGGGCCTGTGTTAGTTTTTGCTATAGAACACCCTAACCTGATTAATATATAAGTCTCAGATCTATGATCTATGTTCAAGTTTCACCTTGATGCATGTTCTTTATTATTTGTGCATTACAGTGATAGATCCAACCTGTTCCCAGCCACTTGCCACCCCAGGCTCAGCGTCCCCCAGCCCTGGCCCTGCTACCCCCTCATCCCCCACTCCTGGTGCAGCCGGTGTTTCTGCACAGGTTCCTCCTTGTGGTGGGAACAATGCAAAGCAGTGGACTGCTGTGGCCAACGGACAGCCCTCCTCCCAGACTTCCCAGCAGCAGCAGAGGTACATGTCTAGAGAGGTTCCACCAAGATTTCGTTCCCAACAGGACCATAAAGTGCTACTGAAGAGGGGCCAGCCGCCGCTGTCCTCCATGCTGCTGGGAGGAGGTGGAGAAGGGGAAGAAGGTGTGGGAGGAAATGGAGGAGGCAGTAGCTGGGTTGCCACCCCACCTCTTTCTTCACCAGGAACAGATAATCTCATCGGGAATGCAGCTGAGGGCAAAGGTGGGTTTCTCTTCATACCGTCTTAATGCGTTTTAGACATTCAGTCCCAAATGTGGTCACCTCCAGATTTGTTTTTGTGCAAGGATCTCTAGACGTTCTCATTTTTGTCTAGACATCTTTTTGAATTTTCATTAATCATCCTGTCTTCAATTAAATTGGACTCTTGCTTATAAATGTATTAAACCATAGTAAGTGTCACTGTTTGGACCACTGAAAGTGCAGGGTTGTGTAGTGAAATGTGGCCTAAACTTCTTCAAACTCTTCATATTTAAGAGACCTTTAATGTTTGCGAACAGAATCCTTGTAGACATTTATTTACATGCAGAGCAGGAAATGTGATCCGTTCACAATCGGCCACTGGAGATGCGTGGAGACACATGTTGCAACAAGGTGAAACCAGACCTACTGAAAACTGACCACTTGTAATGGGGTCACAGGAAAAAAATGTTAATAGAAGGTTAAAAAAAGACTTCTGATGATTTATCCCAGGGGTTTAACAACCTGATGGCAGAGGGAATGAAGGATTTCACCCGACGATTAGTCTTGGCGGTGGCACTACACGACAACGGCCTGATGGCATTAAGAATAAAGTCAGAGGACAGGATATGGTAGGGTTGGGAGGCTATCCCCTGTGCTGTTTTGACTACCTGCCTCTGCAACACAGAACACAAGTCCCTCTGGTGGATTCCAGTCAAAATATAGATCCATAGAAAATTAGTCAATATTTCTTAAATTGCCAGTCTTGAATAAATGTACTTAACTTTTTCCCCCTGTAGATTCCAAGTTGGTTTCATCCTCCGATTCATCCACCAACTCCTCCTTATCCTCGTTATGCGTTGCTGCTCTGTCATCGTCTTCTATTACTACTTCAACTTATGCAAATTCCACATGGGGGGCAGGGTCTAGCAGCCTGTCCTCATCTCAGGGCTGTGGAAAGGTGACTGTGGATGGGACTGACCTGGGGGACTGGCCAAGTATTGTGTGTGAGGCCAAACGAAATTCAGATGAGGCTAAAGGAGGAGCACAAGAGCAAGTTTATCCCAGTAACAACAATAGCAGTGCCTCCTGGGGTGAGAGAAACATCCAACAGAAGAGAGAAGATGTCGGAGGAGGATCAGAGAATACGGACAATCCTTCCTCGTCTCGTTCTTCACCTCTTTCTTCATCTTCCTCGCTTAATGAATGTGTCCAGTCTAGTGGTGGGTGGGGCTCCACTTCCTCTCATCTTGAGGCGGGGCAAGAATCACAAGCATTTTTTAATTCCAAAGTTTCCCATCTTCTTCCTGGGCCTCAGGAGAGCCCTGTAGGTGTAGACAGCAGCCTGTCTAGTGCCAATTTTGACCCCATTGTTGACAGCTCTTCTTGGCCTTTGTTGGTACCGAGTGTGGCGTCACCTTCAGCTAACGATGGCCTTCCATTCCATCCATCTACTCCGTCATCTTCCTCATTGTCCACCGCCACCGCTCTTGTCACAACCCACTCGCTTTCATCTTTGAATCATACCGGTCTCCAGCTGAAGCACACTGACACTGCTGTGGAAACCATCAGTGGAGAACAGCAGCAGAACTTTGAGAGCCCAGTGCAGGATTCGGGATCCGATGGGGAAGCACAAGGAGCAGGACCAAGTCAAGAGAGAGCAATTCCTACCGCTGACGGAGAAGGCAGTGATAATCTTTCTTGCATCTCCGCCTCCTCTGATTCCACTGCTTCTTGGAGACCCATGCCCCCAGTGTCCACTGAGCTAGCTGCAGGTGCCTCCCAGGCAGACGGATGGGGTGGAGGAGGGACTGTAGCTCAGGAAGGAAATGTGTGGGGCTGTGTTGGCAAGGGTGACAAACCAGGGTGGGGCAACGAAGCCACTGGCGGCTCAAATACCACTGTGGTATCTCAGGGAGCATGGGATGGCAGCAGTTCAAAAGCGGAGTGGAGCGGCACAGCGGGGGGTGCAAGTTTGAGTATCTTAGCAATAGGAGCCAGGAGGGGAGAGGATGGGAGTAGCGGCAGCACCGGTAGTGGAGGCAGTGTGGGTATTGGTGACAGCGTTTTGGAGGACTCTGCTTCACCAAAGTTTGCAATTATGACAAAAGCACGGGACAATCAGAAAGGGATGGAACGTGAGAACAGCGCAGTTGTGGAGCTGGGTGGACAGGGGGGGCACACAGGAAGTGGGGATTTGCCTTCCCCGAATGGAGGGAAGTCTATTGCCAGCAGTGGTGGTGGAGGTAACGACAGTCCACAGACGCAGGAGGAGGGGGCTTTGAACACACATTGCGATTCCAAACAAACCTCCAGTGCTGAAGTGGCCTTACTTGGCATGCTTAATCGATCTGATCTGGATCCCAGAGTGCTGTCCAACACAGGCTGGGGGCAGACCCAGATCAGGCAGAATGTGGCTTGGGACTTGGATTCCACAAGAGGGCTTACAGATAAAAATGAAATGAGCACTTCATCGTCATCATTCTCATCAGCAAACATAGGTATAGTCGCTAGTCAAAGTCCCGGTTACCCAACTAACTCTAGTTCAGTGGGTAACGATCCCTCTGCCAACACTCACACAACCAGTCTAAATTCTGGTAATGACACAGCAAGGGACGTCTGGGATGCTTCACAGTCCACCTTTGTTCCTCACATTTCTGGAAACAGAGGTGCACGAGAGGATGCCGAAGTTAAAGCGGGAAAACCAGCTGGAGGCTGGGGTGACCCCCCACCAGAAAAACCAGGCAAAGGATGGGCGGGTGAAGACCAAGAATGGGGTGAGAGAAATAGAGGGGGAAACTGGGGGGACTTCAGTAAACAAAGTAGTGGCTGGAGAGATGTTCCAGATGAAAAACGGGGCCGAACAGGAGGTTGGCAGGGTAATGTAGAAGAAGGGGGGTCTCAGCGAGGAGGATGGGGAGGAGGAGATGCTGCTGGAAGCAAATCTCAACAAGAATGGGGGGGTGCGAATCTCCATATAGCAGCAACACAGATACCAAACAGCCAAGTGGTACCAATGAAAGCCCCAAATCAGCAGCCTCAAGGAGGGCCCATGCCAGGTGGATGGAATAACCGGTCCAGTTTTGGAGGTGGGGGGCCAACACCTAAGAGTCAGAACCAAAGTTTAGGCTGGACCTCCGGTCCTATTCCCCAAATGTCTGGGGCTGGGGGTGACTCCTTGGAACCTAGTGGCTGGGAGGAACCTTCCCCTCAGTCCATCAGTCGAAAAATGGAAATCGACGATGGCACTTCAGCCTGGGGTGACCCAACCTGTTTCAACAAGAATGTGAATTTATGGGATAAAAACAATGCTCCATCCAAACCAAGCCACAGTTTGCAGGCCCAACCGCCTCGAAGACAACAGGGACTACATCAGAGTAGGGAATCAAATCCTAGCAACGCTGGAGTTGGTAAGTAGTGTATACATCCAGTTAATGTATTATATGAGGTATTATTGTTTTTCTTATTTGTATTAATTCTATTATTGCTACTCAACTCAATCTCCAGGAATGTGGGGAGGAGGTGCACAGTCTGTGGATAATGGTACAGCTGCCTGGGGTCAAGTGTCGGATGCAACAACCACGTGGGCCGATCCCGATGATTGTGGTAAACCATCTGGCTGGGGGACCCCTTCACCCAGCTCCAATAAACCTGGTGAGGAGATGGAGAAATGCAGATGTCTAGTTTGATGAGCTGTTTTTTTGTTAATGCTTTTTAACAGCATATTTACATTTGTACATTACATTTGTGTAGAGAAAAGACAGCAACAACCTTTGTCTTTGATTTTGCCACAGGTAACAAGTCAATGGAAGGGTGGAGTGGGAAGGGAGAAGCCTCTGATTTAGCATCACGCCACCCTAGTTGGGATGAAGATGAAGAAGGTGGAGGAGTTTGGAACAGTGCTGGGTCCCAAGGAAGCTGCTCCTCTTTCAATTCTGGAGGCTGGGGACACACTCAAGGGGGGAAAAGAGGCACTATCAAGGTAGGGCTTGTGGCTCGCACATATAGCATAGATTGATCTGTTGCTTGTTCCTCTATATTCCAATGTTTAATGACTGTGCTATTTACTTTAAGAGTGGAGGAGGAGACGGTTGGATGAACCAAGTGTCACGACAGTTTTCAAACATGGGTCTTCTGGTAGGATTAGTTCTTATAAAAAACAAATGTGGTAAACAATTTAACTGTGAAATTACAGCAAATTATTTGATATCTTAGGGGGATGACCCAACTGTTGACAAAAAGATGGAGGCAGAGAAAAGAGGATTAAGTGACTATAATGGAGAGATGCGGAGGGGAGGACGAGGTGGAGGAGGTTACCGCATGTCCAGTTCCAAAGACATGGGATCTGAAATGGGGCCTTATGGAGAAAAGGTATCATTTTTTAAATGGGAAATCTGGAGAAAGGCACTGCATTCGCGGCACATCTAATTCGCCACTCTAGCGACAAGTTAAACATAGCAACCATTCTTGCTCATTTAGTGTGTTTTGCTCGGCAAACAAAGAAAATGTGCAGTGAGCTAACATTAGAATAAGAGGTCAGTATACCAAACGTTCACGTCCAATGAAACGAAACATAGGGTCGACATTATTTTTTGGTGACAAAGACATTGAGGTCCCAAAGCCATTATTTGAAGTTGGATATCTTTGTTTAATTCTTTATGATGGAGTTAAAGCACATGTAACTATGGGCATAGCAAAGAAAAAACAACATATGCCAGGCTGTCAGATTTTGCTCTATCAACATGTGCTATACACACGATCTGATACAGCTCAGGTAGTTTGACTGGTGATCAGGTTGTGATCTTGTTTTAAACCTTGTTTTATCTGATCTCACTTTTTGAACAGGAAAATAAGTCATTCCACAGACGCAAGCTTAGATTTATCGTTGCACTTTAATTTCTCTGTGATTTTCACTCTTAAGACTCATACATTTCAGAAAGCACCATGTTCACATTATAATACTTGTCCTTAAATCTGAAAACTTTATTAAGCATGAAGTATTACAGCCTTAGCATGATGTGCGTTAGCTTAAATATATATCCACAATTTATTTTATGCTTCCATTGTTTTCCAGATCAGTGGCCAAGGAGGGTTTGTTGGCAGTGGTGGAGGAATGTCTCTGCCTCGAGGGATGCACCAGCCTGGCATGCACCCAGTCAACCCCACACAGGGGTTACGCGCTCAAGTGCCTCATCAATTCCTGTCTGCTCAGGTGTGTTGTCATTTTTCTCTGACTTTACTTCTGAGTTCTTCCAGTTGAATTTCAGTGCAAAAGCTTTGTTGTTTGGTATCGACTACCGTAATTTCTGGACTACAGAGCGCACCTGATTATAAGCCGCATAATCTAATTTTAGAAAGAAAATCAATTTTGTACTCATACAAGCCGCACCGGATTTTAGGTATCCCACGTAGTAATGTGAAAAATTAGATCGAAAACATTCAGTACGGTATATGCTTTTATTACCGTAAGAGACGAGTCACTGACGAGTGACAGACAGGTAAGAAACAACAGCCACTCTGTTCACTTGTATGTTTATACAGAGACCTTAAATCCAGATTTTATCATGTCAGGATTTTTTAACTTTTCTTTTAATTTAATCCGCTTAGCAACATAAATATATTGTACCGGTAAATGCTTTTTTTTCTAACGGTGTCTGTAATGCAGCTACCTTGAAATATACGTTTGTATCAGCTACACACAAATTGCATTATTTATGCTTTTTTACTCAAACAATGAACAATCTAAAACTCCCCGATGGCCCAGCTCTAAAATCTTTTATTCTCATGGCGGTGGCGATTGCTTTTGCCTTCCGTCTGATTTGTACAGTGGAAACACCGCGGCCGCTTCCGCTCTCTGTGTGTTGACCCAGTCTTCCAGAACGTTTTCATGCTCGGGTCACCTGCGATGTTTACGCCTAAAAGCTTTTGTCATCTTTTCGATCAGTTCTTCAGGCGGGCGTCTCCACCTTCTCACCATTGATTACCGTAATGTATGCCAAGATTACGCACGGCGGCTCGATTTCCTTCTTCAACCCGCCAGAGTGATCGCTTTTAACTTAAAAGTCGCATCATCAAAAGTAGCGGCTTATAGTCTGGAAATTATGGTAAATTATGTCATATATGCCATGAAATCTAACTCCGCTATATAATTTTAATGGGTTTTGATGCAGAGGAATTCAGGGCAAATGATTGACTGTGAAGCCAAACACTAAAATTTAGCATGACGATGTTTATTTTCCATTGCTTCCCCTTTGATTTTTAGAGTCTCTCTCTCTCTGTGTCTGTCATAGTGCTCTGTTTTATGAATAGTCTTTGTAAACAGCTATATTTATAGGCATTTGTGTGACGTTCAGGTGCCGGGTTCTATGATGAAGCAGATGTCCTCTCCTGGTGGCAATGTGGGAGGAGTGGTTGGAGGTGTTGGAAGTGTCGGTGGTGTTGGCGGAGGAGTGTTCCCTCCTCAGATTTCCCCACAGCAGCTAGCTATGCTTAGCAACATTTACCCCCACATGCAGCAGTTCCATCTGGTAGGTGACCTGATTTACATAGACATTAGACATTCTGGATTATTTTTATTTATTTTCTGCCTAAATTTCTGCGGAAGTCTTATTCGGCAATTGTTTGTCCTCTAACAAATTGTGATTGCATGTAGTCTTAGGTTGATTGAAATCATACACAATAAAGATATATCATAGAAGGCCCCCCTTAGATAATGCATTTGGAAGTCAAATTACTCCTTTGTGTATTTTCCTGTAACACTATTCGTCTTATAGAGCTAGAGAAGGTAAAAACCCAGTGTAACTGTCGTTGAACTAACTGAGTAGCATGACGCCCCTTTTACATCTGGCAAATATGTGTTATGTAATCAGATAGCAGGCTGTCGGCATTCCATCACATGAAAGTACAGGCATAAATACACTCAAAAAGCACTGACTACACAGTGAGTTGATCTGCTACACCACTTCTTAAGGTAGTCAGGGCCTTTTCATCACATTAAACACGATTACTAATTGCAAATGTGCACCAAACACATCTGCAGTCCACGTTAAGAAACCCCCAGGATGTAAATACTTTATCAATGTATGGTATAGGGTGGGAAAAAACCATATAGACTGAAGCAATGACGCATTTGCATATTGCCATGTGTAAATGGGGGCTGACATTACCTGTATCTATGTGTAAGATTGTCATATATTCTCTCCCTCCCATTTTAAACATGAACCAAAGGCTTGCCAACTTCTGTTACAACAACAACAACAGCAGCAGCAGCAACAAATTCTGCAAAATCAGAGAAAGTTTCCTCAGCCACAGCCTGTTAGGCAGCAGCCGGACCCACAGCAGGTAAATAATCAGCTCTGCTCAAGTCAGTGTGAGTATAAACGCTGCTGAATTTTGCCCCTTTTTCCATCTCAGCTGGCAAGGATCATGGCTATTCTGCAGCAACAGAGGCAGCAACCGGGTGGAGTCGGAGGTCCAGCAGCTGGTGGGGGAAACCCCAAACTTTCCCCTTCTCATCTGGGAGGAGGCCTATCCAAACAGCCCATGGGAGACACTCTTCCACATTCGGGAATGGGAGGGGCTTTATCAGACCTTCACGCCAAAACACAAGGGATGTACTCGAGTAGGTCCAGTGGGCAAATTATTATTTCACAACACAAACATTCTGTTGATTTACACCAAAAGGAAGCATAAAGTCATATTCATTGTGTTTTAGCTTTTAGCTAAAATTTTGTCAATTTGTAAGAATGAATCTTTGTCTATGATTATCAAAACTTATGTTTCGCTTGTTTTTATAAACTTAATTTCTTCAATTTTTGACAACCATCAAACTCAAAGTCTGGGGAAAAAAATCCCTAGAATGTTTCCTAATCCAAGATTTGCATGCACGTGTTTTGCTGACCAGGTCTTACACCTGGCGGCAACTTATCAGGACTGGATCTTGGTTCCATGATGGGAGGAATGAAGGATGCTGGAGGACAGCAGTCCCGCTTCAAATGGATGATGGAAGGACAATCCCCAGCTCCTTCTCCCCCTACCACCGCCTTTCATAAGAATGGTAGGTGTAACAGATGGATTTGGTACATTGGGAACAAACACCTCCCAGACCCTTGTGAACCATCAGTGTGGTATTTAATGCACTGATAATTATCTTCATTCACAGTATATCTGAATCACTGCTAATCAAATCAATCCAAAACATTCATGTCAATCTGTTTGACCTTATTTTCATTTTCCAATGCTTTTTTCAAGGCCCTTTACCCAGTGCTCTAAAGATGAAAGGAGGTTCCCCTTTCTCCCAGTATGAGATGCTAGGGAGTGATACTTTGGGGATTCAAAGCCAAGGTACGGCGGACAACTGGCACCGGACACCCGGGAGTAAAATGGGGAATAAATCAGCCACATCCAGCTGGCCTCCAGGTTGGCATGGCTTTTTCTGTCTTACACTATGGCAGCATCTAATTAGAATTAAAAGTACGGTAGTTGTACAGTGTGAGCCAGTGTCCACTGTTGACACTTTATTCACTGTCTAGATCTGAGATCCAAGTATCTGTTTTTAATTCAAGCACTCAAAAAGCAATAAAAGAATAAGTTATTGATAATCTTTGCTTTAGAATACAAAAACAAAAAAATCCATTGTACTTGGAAACAGCTATAGTGACACAGTATAAAGGGATTTTATTTTTTATTGATTGTATTCATGGCAGAGTTTCAGCCTGGTGTGCCCTGGAAGGGGATCCAGAGTAGTGGAGATTCACAGTCTGATCCCTACATGGCTTCTGGAAGTGTTCTTGGTTCCCCAGGAACATCAAGCCTCAATGACTCTGACCACCAGTTACTGCGAGACAATATAGGTACGAATCTCCACTGTGTATTTTTACAAAGATAACTATTCTCACATGGAATCTATGCAAAATGACAGACATTTCCTGGCATGAATTACAATAAGGGCCCAAAATGATCAAATTATTTAAAATTCTAATGGCATTACTCGCATTTCCTCCCAGCCAACAAGTGAATTAAAGCATTTAAGTCTTAATTACTAGTGATGTACAGAAGAGGGAATTACCACAAGTTCTAGCTCTATTCCACATAGATTAATGCTTAGCAGTAAGTCTCTTTGCCTTAAATGCTTATCAGTTTAAGCGGTGAATTATTTTATACAGTAAATGATCCATTAATTCTATCATCTGAATTTAAACTACACAGACCTCTCTCTATCCTTGACAGCATCATGGAAGCCCCAGCATGATTAAGAGTATTAACTACTTCTGCTGAATGTGAATAATTATAGTGTGATTCTTTTTCTCTTTTACACATTCTTTTCTACCTAATCAAGAATCTGTGTTTAATGCTACCAGTAGGCAGCATTTTAGCCCTTTTCATGTTCCACTGATCCTAACAGGAGGAACTAGAGAAAGGGGAATAAATGATTAATGGAGATCTGTCATTTGCTCATTTTGCATTACTTGCTCATTTTGACAGTTGTCTTGACGAAGCCATTATTAGGACTATTTCACTGATCAGGCCTGTAGGACCTTGGATATAATTTTATCAGAGTTTTTCTACTATATGGATCTACCAGCTGTATTTTGAAAACAAAAGTGCCGTTCTTTGACTTGCGTAGTCTTTCTAATACAAATGCATTGTGGTGGCCTTGTCTTAACGCTAAAGATGTGCTGTAAATAATCTCTAGGGCCAAACCCCACCCTCAACACCTTGCTGCCTTCACCTGGTGCCTGGCCCTACAGTGCCTCAGATAGCCCCCTCAGCAATGTTCACAGCACAGGTAATTCACTTTTTTTCTGGGTCCCTCCAGCGCCACAGGGATTGCCTGCATTGCAGTTTATCTCTACCACTATTTATTATCTGTTTTTCTCATGTCATTCTCCCTGGTGGATCCTCTCCTCCCCATTTCCTTTTCAGCAAAGTACTCGGAGTACAAGCCCAGCTGGCCCCCAGAGCCCATTGGACAAAACAAGCTGTGGAGGACCAATCGCAACAGCTCTCAGCTGCCACGCCCCCCTCCCGGTTTGACTAACCCAAAGCAAACCTTGTCGTCTCCATGGAATAGTGGAGTTCCGCAGTTGGGACGGAACTGGGGAGGGGCTGGGATTAATCAAGACTCACGCTTTGGGCCTGGTAACGAATCAAGATTTTATTCATTTCATCAATATATGAACATTTAGGATGTGGAGGCAAATCTCTTTTGCAGTTTTACAAAGTTTTACTTGATAATGAACCCCAGCACAGTGTCTCTGCTTAGGGAAAACAAACCCTATAGTATTAATCTTTCTCTCCGTCCCACTCAGTCTTTATGGTTTGCTCTTCTTATATAGGTTCCCCTTGGAATGAAGGCATTTCCCCGTGTGGCAGCTGTTGGTTATTGCTAAGCAATCTGACGCCTCAGGTAATGAAGGAAAACTTAAACAATAAGATTAATAATAATGATAATAAAACCAATAAGAGTCCTGTAGTGTTAAGAGATCAGTACCACACGATGCTTTAGTGTTTGCTCATTATTGTTATATTGTTCCCATTTAGATTGACGGTTCCACTCTGAGGACTATCTGTATGCAGCACGGTCCCCTGCTGACTTTCCACCTTGGACTGACCCAGGGCAGTGCTTTGATTCGCTATAGCAGCCAGCAGGAAGCAGTCAAGGCCCAGGGTGCACTGCATATGTAGGTTTATCTCATTGAGTAAGGTCCCCGATATTGATCTTGAACACGCTCTTGGATCTGATCAGTGTTGTCTTTTAACTCCCTGCCAGGTGTGTTCTGGGCAACACAACAATCCTGGCAGAGTTTGTGAGTGAAGAGGAAGTCGCTCGCTACTTTGCTCATTCCCAGGCTGAAGTTGGCAGCTCGGGAGCTTCTGGAGCCAGTGGGACACAGGGTTCATCTGGGACAAGCACAGCTGGGGCCATCAGTGAAAGCAGCCCTCCCGGAAATGAGCGGGCCCCACCTGGCCCACCTTCAGTCGGAAGTATCAATGGCAGTAACGGAGGAGACGGCGGAGTGGTTCTAGGTAGCTTGAGGTCCTCTGGCTCTGCTTGGCAGAGTCTCGATGGTACAGGGAATCCTTCAGAGTCCTCTTCAGCCCAAGGAACGGGGCTGGGGATATTTTCCCAGTGGAGCACCAGTGAGGCAGGGGAAGGCGGTAGCGGCAGCGCAGTAGAGTCTGGGAGAGCTGGACTCTGGGGCGGTATGGCGCCAGGATATCCCAGCAGCAGTTTGTGGGGGGCACCTCAAATGGAGGAAAGACACCAAATGGACAATCCTGCTGCATTATTGCCTGGTGACCTGCTGGGTGGAGGAGGGGATTCTATATGATAAGCCACCTCCATTTGTATGTGTAGGTTTGGACACACTGAACATACACTGGGACACACATTTACTTACTATAGCAACACACACATGCACACACACACACATACACATACACTTTGTATTAATCTTAATGTAAAACACTGAAACAGATGCGTACATGTACATGATATGCATATTATTGTGCACACATAAGGCAGAAATGTGACATGCTTACACACATTCTTGTGGCCAGACTTAAGCTATTATATAAACAAATGCAGGGACTGTTAGATGTGTATACAGCCTTTTTTTCCACAGATGAAGATTTCAACTGCTTAGACTTGAAACTTGACAAAGAATGAAAAGTCAGTTGGTCTGAAAGACTTGACTGGATTGCAATGTAAAGTAAATAAGGGACTTATCAATAGATTTACATACACATGCACACACCAAATACAGATTAGCCTTCGGACAGTTGGGCACTGTAAACAGCATTTCCTTCATCATACAAAATAACTTAAAACTACTACATGATGTGAGGTTAAAGTGTTGTTTGTGTTCAAATCCCCTTAAAAATGGAGGCTGAATCCAAACACATGCAAACAGCTCTGTTTGAAAACGGAACTGTATCTTACTGTGTTTGATCTTTTTTTTTTTTCTGGTTTGTATGTAAAGTTTTAATTTTGGAACAGTGAATATATGGAAAAAAATGTTATTGTTCTGTTTTCAAAATGCTGACCTCTTACTGTTGTATCATGCACTCTTTCTTTGTTATTCTTTCTTGAACATGTTTGTTACTGTTGCCGTAATAATTGTTAAATTGCTGGCAGTTTGAGGCTATATTGCGTTTCTCTATGTGTCAATACTGTGCACAGTACCATACACACAATATGGACACAAGTGAGACTGAGACCAAGTAAGTGGATTGAACCACCACCATTGTTGCGAGTGAGCGTGTGTGTGTGTGTGAGTGTTAGGGTGATGCGTGTGTGTGTGTGTGCATGTGTACTGCCTGTGATAATGTGGGCAAGGCTGCTTACTATACAGAAGGTCCATACAAAACTGTTGAGTGCATTTAGTAAACTGCTGAGTGTGTGAAATGTTGGCACTAAAGCTTTTTTCCTCTCATTTGAATTTTTTAAGTAGACTTGTATTTTTATTGTCTGACCTGCAATAATAAAAAAAAAACATTTTAAGATACAAAGAGCTGAAGGCATATGCGTTGAGATAATGGACATGCCAAATCTTATCAAACTGTGTGGAGCGGGAGGGGAGGGCTGGGACGGTTTGTTTACAGATTCAGAGTTACAGTACATTTTTAATATTCTGTTGTGTATTTGTTCTAAACTAAAAAAAAAAAAAGGCTTTAACACTCCTATTCAGTGTTTCGTTACAAGATTTTACAAAGTAAAAATTTATTTAAATAAATGAGAACAAGATTAATAAAGATGAAAGTATTGGCTTCTAGATGTGTCTGGGTTTTTTTATTCACATTTTTATAAAATTAGAGAAATTAAATGACGTCACAGTTCTGACGTTTCCGCATTATAACCTAACATGCAGCGTAAAAGTTTACACTTTTAAAATAAAAAGGGATAAAGTTTATGGTAGTAATAAATGGAAATGTTTGAAAATACATTTGAAGAATACTTGGATGATTACATTCTGCCCCTGTTCCCTCTCGAGTATTAAAAGTAGGGAATGTTGATCAGTCTGAGCAGCAAAGTCTTCAACACCCTGTGAGCTGTTCGCCACCAGTGAGCCCATCTGTCATTCTCTTATTACTACACACACACACACACACACACACACACACACACACACAGTAATCCTATTTACCACCCACGTCATCCTATAACCAGCAACTGGTTGCTTATATGAATTAGTTGATTCGCCGTGGTTAACATTTGTCAACAAAACCTGTATTTCGAGGTTCTATCTCAACTTATGGTTCCTATTTTCTAGTATTTAATAATTCACATAATACACAAAACTGACACAACAACGGCGAATGGGTGAATAAACATAGTTTGTCATTTAATTTTAAAAAAGAAAAAATAATTTGAAAAAAAACAACCCAGTTGTACGGTTGCCATTAATGACGTGCCCTCCAGGGTATGACATCATCGCTTGTGTGAACAGTCACGTTGTTAAGTAACGAGGGGGGGGGGGCAGCCTCGCGTGGAGAACAGCCGCTCGTGAGCGTCTGTGTGGCTATCAACAGGGAGTGCGACCGACGGTAGATCCGGAGCTGGGGGAATGAGAACTGCCAGAATCCGCCCCAATCCTCGTTTGCCCAGCTTTCTGTCCGACTGACAACCATCGGATCAGAACCTCCACCGAATCAGCTCTCGGACGAACCCAGTATCAGGTGAGTGGTGGGTAGAGAACCCATAAAAACCGAGGGGGAAAAGCAGCCTGATTCGGCCGAATCAGAGTCTACCATTCACGGCTTAGGAGAGGGGGGGAGGGGGTGAGTAGTACCGATTGCTATCGACACAGGCTAGTCCCGCACATATATGGGTGCGGTTTGAAGAGTAATTCTAAATTTTTACAAAGGCTGGATAATATGTGTATATTTGCGACTTTTGCTTAACAGAGAACCCCTTGGTGCAGTGCGTTTTACGGTTCCGTTAAGGAATTTTCCCCGTGCTACTAAGCTTCCTAGCTTACTCCTAGCAGCGACCAAATAGGTTAATGCCTTAGGATAGTTTCTTGATAAAATGTTCCGTCGAACGTTTGATATGACGGCCTGTACATTTTCTAAACATTGCTGAGCGATTAGATTCTAGTGTCGCTGTTGTCATACGTGTTTTCTGCCGTAAAGCCAAGTTAAATCCCACCTGACATGTTTCTGGTGCTCTTTCAATCATTCAGGGTCACTTTATCCACAGAGCCGCCGTCCTTGCACCGATGATAAAGCTGCATTTATTATTCATGTGGGGGTCTGGGTGTTGCTTACTTTTTGGGATAGTTGAACGAAGTGACAGCTGCCCATGTAAGAGGCGTGGTGAGGCTGTTTTAAACGTTCCGTGCTAGTTTTCTGGTTCTTTACTATGTAGCCGTACAAACATAAGCCTGGTCAGAATAATGGTGCAGCATTTCGCCCATTAAGATCTATTTTACATTTCACTCTGCTGGAGACACAGCCCATGCACGCTTGGGTCACATATTTTCTGTCAGACCTAAACCGTGTTTGAACTTGTGTTGTGGTGAAAGCAGTCGGTCTGGTTGCTCCTGAAACATTCATTTCAAAGCTGCAAAAGTGCTAGCATGGCTGGTTCCGCTGAACAAATGCTTGGCAGGCATCGCTAAACCAACTTGTAATGATGTATGCTCGGCACAGTTATAACCGACCTGCCCTAACCAGCTTAAATGAAACTTTTGAGCTACTCTACCAGCACAGAGCACTTTCCAGATGCAGGTTGATGATTCCAGTAGCTGCTCTTACCCCGAACAAGCATTGTTGCACATCTTTGCTTCTGTGCGAACACATGACAGCATATGCAAATGAAGTCCTCATGGAAGCTTGTTTCGTTGCTGCTGTGTGAAATAAAGAATCGGAGGCAGTCAGAACTTTGCCCTCTCGGGCTACGTTGACACTTGGACTTGAGGCTCAATTCTGATTTATTGCGCAATCCGATTTTTTTATTTTTTTTCCGTTTGGCTGTTCAGGTTGCATGTTTAAATGCGACCTGTCTGCAGACTGCGATGTCAACAGCTCGATCTCCTGAAGGGACCCGCATGTTCAGTTGAACATTAATGACATCACACACGGGCCGTCGTTCACAGGAGCCAACGTGACGGCAGCCATCGGAGGCAGTCTTTACGGTCCAGTTTGTGTCAGCCAGACAGAATTGGGATGCGCGTTGTTCCAGAAAGACGTCAAAGTCGCATTAAATGCTGCGGTGGTTTTCAAAAAAATAAAAAATAAATCCAATGTGCATTCCACTGACCTCATTTCAAGTTGCCGGTGGTACCACGTTTGGAAGTGGCCTGAATCCTATTCAGAAATGTCAGATTCGGTGCGACTTGTGTCCACACGGTCAGAAACAAACAGGTTCAGGTCACATTTGAGCAGTGCAAAGACAGCTGAACGGGATTAATGGGTCCAGCCCTTGGAACCCCATCCCGGGGGAATGAAAACTACCGTATGAAACCGTCATCTTTCCCGCAATGACATGGTGTCCTTTCACTATCTCAGAGTGATGGAGTGTAAGTAACTGGAAACGCTATTGTACATTAGCATGATTTATCAGGCACTTGAAATGAGGTCGGCGCAATGACATTTTTTCTACATTCTTTAAAAAAAGTGCCCCTGAGCAAGTGCTGCCGACTCCAGCTTGTGTGTGTTCACTACTGGTGTGAAAAGGGTGGGTTAAATGAAGAGTTCAAATTCACTATCCCTAATTGCCGAGTGCAAATATATCAGGAACTTTTGGAAGATTTGCTTGAAGCTGCAGCAACCCCCCCCCCCCCCCGCACTGATCTGTGTGCGCTACAGCACTTGATTCCACAGAGTTGTCTGAGAGTCTTGACACAGATAGTGCCATCCAGGGCTTTGTGGCTGCTCCGGCTTTCTTTCCCTTGGCAGCGCAGAGTGTTTGTGCTCTTGCACTGGCTGCACGATGCTTCGTTGTGAAAGGCCTGCAAAGTAATGATCTCTGGCAACGTCGCATGCAGTTACACTGAAATGTTGCCTTTCATTTCACTTGCTGTATACCAGGGCTGCGACGAACAATTATCTTTTAACGACAAATCAAAAGGCCATGGTTTTCAATCTGTCGCCTTTAGCCCAGGGTGACGGGAAAGGGAGAACTCCTCGATGTAATCAGGTTTGAGGCCCAAGTAGAACAGAATTAGACTCTTATAATTCTGCCCGTCCACTTTTTTAGGTCTCTAAAAGAGAATCTGTGGTCACCCTACGCGTCGCCACGATTATGATCGCTTCAACCATTCAGTCACCGGCCGGCAGACGACTGGTCACAGGGCGGATAAATCAGGCTGGATTAACAGCTGTTTGGATATCGGTTCATAATCATGGTCGCATTTCACTGTCGGTGACGGCGCTTCGTGTGTTCATAGTTGTGATGCTAATATTGGGACAAAAAGTAAGTATCGTAGGAAGTCGTCGACTACGTCTATGCATTGGCCCAATCCTAATGTATACTGAGGCTTAGTCTGTTGTGTATTTGTTGCTAGTTTTCCACTTGAGAGATTTGTGGGTGTGATGAAGCCCTATGGCACGTGTACTGTTGCATAGAGACCTGAACAAGACATAACGTCAGGACACATCTGTCCTTGTGCACAAATCGAACAAAATGATGCTCCTGGACTTGGAGCCTTGGACCCAAAGCAGAATACTATATTACGGACTCTCATCTTATTCTCTGCTTTTTGCTACACTGCTGGTATTGGCCACCCTCAGCATCATTGACCAGGGTTGCTAGTGCTTTGAAAAGTAAAGAATACCTCATTGGCAGGGCCGGCTGGCCTTCACCTCTACCTACGCTTGCCTTCACCTCTACCGGCATGGTGGGTTGTTTTTGGCCTTCTTGTGAGTGGGACAAGATTCTAAAGATTTGAGCTGAATTCATTAGATGCATGTGAGTGATACCAAAATACATGGAAAACAAATTATTGAACAATTTCTTTTAGTGCAAAATAACCAAATTCCCGGAGCTGTGAATAAATTCCTTTTAGAACCTGTTGGATTCTTTGTTAATGTGTTTTGCCTGAAACCACAGCCGGTTAATCAGACGAGTCCAGGCACTACACGGCGCTCGGCTCCCTGCCCAACAGCAACCTTTCTGAAAGGAAGACGACTCAGATCTTTTAAAGTACCTCGGTTCTCCAACCAGAATCATAGTCCATAATTTGCCGCCTCAATCGGCAATCTTTCCACCAAAGCTGAACCATGGAGCTTGTGTTTGTCTGGATTTCACTCTTCTTCCCTCCCTGCGTTTGTTGATCTCAGCGGGCCGCCGCCCCCTGCCCTCCCAGTCCTCGTCATGTGTCGGTGGAAGCCAGACAGCTGTTGCTGATCATTCCCACACAAGCACGTGGCAGATTCAGTGCGTCTGTTATGGACGTAGCGTACAAGCTCTGGGTGCACCCTCCTTTACTCACCCTCACAGACAAAATGAGGCAGATCAAATTGTTCACCCATTCTGTTGCATTGTCATTCATCCTGTCATTTTATCTTTGAAGACGTGGACAAATTGCCACATGGGAACTTGGTATGTCGTGGAGTTGTGTAGTTGAGCATGTGCGTTTCTGCTGGCAGTGACAACTCGCAGTCATGGAGCTGAGAGTGGGGAACAAGTACCGGCTTGGACGAAAGATTGGGAGTGGTTCATTTGGTGACATTTATCTTGGTAAGTGAAAAATACTGACTATTATTTGCATCCCTCTTATGTAATGTATCCTCCATGGGGTATATTCCCACAATCAGTTATGAACACTCTGCTCTTTGGTCCTCTTTGGTGAATGTAGCTGGGCCCCTATTGTCAGTTTTCTTTGAAATTCATTCATTGTTACACAATTTTCCAGTGTATTTGACAACTGTGGGTGTTTCTGTGCCTTCCCAGGTGCCAACATCGCTACGGGAGAGGAGGTAGCCATAAAACTGGAATGTGTCAAGACCAAACATCCACAACTGCATATTGAAAGCAAGTTCTACAAGATGATGCAAGGAGGAGGTAATATTGTAAAGCTTTCTATAGCTGTCTCGTGGATGAATCATGAATAACCAAGATTGAAAACTGTGCCCAGCAAATACCAATCGTCTCGGTTCACTCCTGACTAAAATGGCGAAAGGCAGCCGTTTCACTTTAGCTGGATTTTTGCACCAGAAACTCTGACTTGGCAAGCGCGAGACGCAACGATGACAATTCAAACTGTATAATACGCTGAGTCACCGCTAGCATCTTTCCATCATCAGAGCCTGATGCACATACTGTATCACAGGTCAGCAGGATGAGCTGCGTTCACCTCGGATCAATCACCATAAATAGCTACTGAAATGAATGTGTAAGATGTATTCAACACAGGCTTCCTTTAAGTTTGAAATCATTGTCATTCTAGTTGGAATCCCATCAATAAAATGGTGTGGCGCTGAGGGAGACTACAATGTGATGGTGATGGAGTTGCTCGGTCCCAGTCTGGAGGACCTTTTTAACTTCTGCTCACGAAAGTTCAGCCTCAAGACAGTTCTCCTTCTGGCTGACCAAATGGTAAGAACCAAAACGTGTTATCGTGTGGAAATTTGAGATTTTCAGTGTCTTGATCATCGCTGTAACATTATAGCAAATATAACGAGGAGTTTATCATCTTGATGCGTCTTACCTGTTTGATGCTTTACAAACATTAGCTGCTTACGCTCCAGCTTCTATAAAGGTCACACGCTCAACCTTTAGGTCCTCAATGCTCCTATGCATTAAGTGTACTTGCTTGCCTTTTTAATTTTAACTTAATTCGGCAGAGTTATGAAGCATATATCCAATGCAATATTTTCCCTAATCCATTACCATAAGTGATTCTCTGAATGTGCAAATGAAATGCCACTAATGCCCCTGTGTAATGTAAATAATGACAACCTGAACCTGACAGTTCCTCCACTTTCTTTCTTGCTCATCCTTATCAGATCAGTCGTATTGAGTACATCCACTCCAAGAATTTCATCCATAGAGATGTCAAACCTGACAACTTCCTAATGGGACTTGGAAAGAAGGGCAACTTGGTGTACATCATTGACTTTGGTCTGGCCAAAAAGTACCGTGATGCCCGTACGCACCAGCACATCCCTTACAGGGAGAACAAGAACCTGACGGGCACAGCACGCTACGCCTCCATAAACACACATCTTGGAATTGGTAAGAACTCTTTAGTTTGTTCCTAATTTATATTTTATTGCCAGTAACATTTGAATGCTTCTATTAATAATTTATTAACTCATTTACTGGTTGATTACATCACAATGGCCATATCAGTCGCTCATCAGTTAAACCGCATAGAATTGAAGTTTGTGTTATTACTGATGATTTAAAGAGTTTAAAGGTCTTTTCTCGCCACCAATGTAAAACAGCAGGTATGAAGGCAGCAGACCACCATCCAAATCAACAGTCAGCGAGTTGATCAGGCTCGAATTGATCTCAGTCCAGACCAAACTGGGCAACCTTTTGGCTTGTTTGCAGTATTAAAATAGTCTGTGGATATATTTGATCTTTGCAGCCATTGCTGGAACGACATCCCATGAGCAACAGAGAATTTAAAAAGTAAATGAATCCTGAGATACTGAGGGGAGAATGCAAATATACATTATGTTTATTCAAAAAATAATAAATACGCTGCACTTCTCATAATGTATCCAGTCAAAAACGAGCAGTGGTGCTACAGTAGTGTCTTGTTGTAAAACCATTGTCCTGGGATCCCTCTGCCTCCCCCATCTTCCACACCCGACCTCAAACGATGACCAGGATGGATTATCACCAATGACCACTAACGTCAGCATTCAGTAATTCAGCACGGTATATAATTATGGGATTCTCACCAGTTAATTTAGCCCAGAAGAAGCCTCTTGCATAAAGGAACTTCAGTGGAATTTTTACAAGCCAAGATTTTCTTTGACTTGGATGAGTGAAAACATTCTGACATAGATCTGGTCATTGTTTCACTAATAATAACCTTGTTTTTGTTTTTCTCCGCATTGCCAAAGTACTGGATCAGGACTACTCACTTCTGTCCTTTTTTGAGATTTATTCGTACTTTTGATGTGTTACAATGAATTCGGACAATAGAACTGGAGCGAGACCAACGTGTACATGCATGGCCTCGGTCTGACTTATGTCTGTACTGTGACTTGCACCCACAGAGCAGTCGAGGCGCGATGACCTGGAGTCTCTCGGCTATGTTCTCATGTACTTCAACCTGGGCTCACTCCCTTGGCAGGGCCTCAAGGCTGCGACCAAAAGGCAGAAGTATGAACGGATCAGTGAGAAGAAAATGTCTACGCCCATTGAGGTTCTTTGTAAAGGATATCCATGTAAGTGCTTCCTGTGTGTTTTGAGGCCCTGGAATTTGCAGTGTTACGAAGCTGCTGCTGCGCTGTTGATTTGGATTAGTAGGAAATAGAGGTGAAGATGATGCAAACCCTGGTTTTGTGACTTCTAATGCAGACTACACCGCCGATGTCTTATTGTATCTCTATCCATTTCTCCTGTTACAGCCGAGTTCTCCACATATCTGAATTTCTGCCGTTCGTTACGTTTTGATGACAAGCCAGATTACTCTTATCTACGCCAGCTCTTCAGGAATCTTTTCCACCGTCAGGGTTTCTCCTATGATTACGTCTTTGATTGGAACATGCTGAAATTTGTAAGTGTATCTCCATTAAATGTTTTCTGGCCCCACTTGGGCCATCTGATTGCACCCTTGTTATGCTGTTTCTGTAAGTAAATAAATAAATAATCCCAGGGTGCCAGTCGAACGGCTGAGGATGGAGAACGGGAGAGAAGGACGGGTGATGAGAGAGATGAGAGGATCGGAGGAGCCCCCCGGGGCTCCGCATCGCGAGGCCTCCCTTCTGGTCCGACCTCTGGTGCTGCCAACAGAGTCAGAAACGGGCCAGACCAGGCCATCTCCAATCCTGCCTCACGAGTCCAGCAGTCGGGTCAGTTCACTGCCCAAACGCTTGACGTGAATTCATGCAGAATTTTCCTGAATTTCTGAATCAAATGTGCTCGCTAATGTCGCACATAATGTAATTTTAGGTAACACATCACCTCGTGCAATTTCTCGTGCAGAGAGGGAGAGGAAGGTGAGCATGCGGCTCCACCGTGGGGCTCCTGCCAACGTGTCCTCCTCGGACCTCACGGCCCGTCATGACCAGTCCAGAATTTCAACATCACAGGTAAAGAGAGTCAAAGCTTTAGACTTCAGGTGACCTTCAGTGGAAAAGCTCAGTACGAGCAGTGTGCACCAAATTCTTTATTCTCTTTCATCTCCAGGTCAGTGTGCCATTTGAGCACATGGGGAAGTAGACTTCTTTGGCTTTCATGAAATACAAAACTGACAGGTAAGGTCTAATTTGACACATTGGAATGCTGGAATTACACCTCTGATTGAAAATAAAGTAATTTCACTCATTTCTTTTTTGCAGGGCTGCAAATATATTGACCCTCCAGGTTTTTCCCTGAATTTTTACCTTTTTTTAAAATAAGCGATTGCCAATGGACACATGGATCTCTTTGGAAAAGGACGGTACATCTTTAAAGGATCCAGGGAAGCACATGGCTGTGTCAACTGCATTTTGCTAAATGGTGGACCACAATGCAAAAAGCAAATAAATAACTGTAAACACCTTATTATCCCGTGGTTGCTCATACCTGTCCCACCAAACATTGCCACACCACCTCCTGTCTGAAAAATGTGAAGAACCAGGGCCTCCGGAAGCAAAAATCTATCAGGGACGCGCGCATGTTCTTCGTCCGTGTCCAAAGTAGGCTTAGTAAAACTTTATTTTCATTCCCGCAGACAACTTTTCATCAAACGCTTCTTGTCTAGAGGGTGGTTTTTGTTTTCTGTTGAACAACGGAGAGAAATTTGAGTTTTGGTCCTAAGCGGCACCTTTGAAAAGGATGGCGTGACGTTTTAGCTGTCGTACTATTTGGTGTAGCACTTTGTTTGCTCTGTGGTCCTTCTGTTTACTCTCCCTTAAACTTGGCCACCAAAACCTTCATTAGCACCCCCCTTTATTATTTTTTTTGCTTGTTTTGGCCTCATGTTTTTGTTTCAACTCCAGTGGGTGAGGTGACGAACGAGCCTGGATGTTGCAAAGACGTTGCTCAGTCTTGAGGGAAACCTCCTCAGGAAATTCTCATCCTATTTGAACAGAGACCATAGATGCCCATTTTGGCTAAATAGTTTTTTGTTTTTTTTAATTTGTTGTTGGAGGTCACAGGGGAATGGTGGGGGGTCTTTTAGGGATGACCGTTTCAGGGAAGGGACCTCTCAAATAGTTTTTGACTTTTGTTTACGTCACTGTAAATATCTATTTTTTATTTTAAGTTTAAGCCAAAATGCGGTCGTTTGTTTTCCGATGTAAAGTAGAAAAATACATACTAATGGCATAAATTAGGGACTTGGGGACTAAAAATATATTGTGGGATTGACTACTGTTACTATACCAGCTGGGTCATTGACTATGCGAGTGCATAAGAGAGCACGCAGTGACTCCCTGCTCACACATAATTCTGTCCTGTCAATGTTTTATCTTTTTATTTATGTTAATGTACTTGTTTTTATTGTGACATAGCTTTGTCCCTTTTTGTTTTATTCTAAATACATGTAATTTATTAGAAGTAGCTCACTCCTGCTTGATTTTTCCTCTCTTCAGGATAGCTTTCAGTAGTTCCTCTGGCAAAAATTCAATATTGTCTTTTGTACATCTAGCAGCCTTGATGTCATTCAAGAAGATCAGCGATGCAATTGCAGGGATGTGTAAATAAAGTGTTTTACTGGCTGCCATGACCCAGTGGGATTGTAACCGTTGGCGTGGGGATCTGATGGTCAGGTGTTGAGGGTTTCACTTCATGTATTGTGTACTGATATATTGTACAGTTCTTTAACACATTTTATTTACAACAGTATTTGTGTATATTTTATGAAGTAATAAAATTAATAACGTTGCACACAAGCGTTTTTGCTGACTCTTGATTTATTTAATTATTTTTCTTTTGACAAAACGGTGGAATTCTGTCAGAATCTCCTGGGGGAGGTGACGTCACGTGTTAAAGTCCAACTGCGCATGCGCGCCGCGGAGTCGCTGGCAGTGAGCCGAGCTGCCGTCTGTGATGTGGCTGAAGTAACGGTGTCCTGCTCGTCACCTCTGGAAATGGCAAGATACAGTTCGTTTCTTTTCCCTCCCAGAGCTAATGTAAAACTCGGGTAGCTCGCCAGGCATCGCGGGAATAGTTTGTACAATTCCGTATTGTTTTGACTTTAAAAAGAGAAAACAACGGCGAGCTAGCGCCAAGCTAGGACCGATGGCTAAACATTAGCTGCGTTCGACGTAGTTATCGTTCACTTTCCAACAGTCTAATAATAAATCGATTTCCGGGACCAAACAATGCGATCTTTGGGGGAGGGAGGGAACATCACCCTGATGTCCTTTGCCTTTGGTTCATTTAACCCTTTTGTGCTCCCAAGGCTTTGAAACACACTTCCGATGATGAGCTAAATTGAGGATTTGACTCAAATCAGTGCAGATCAAAACTGTAGACAAGGTGAGTGAAAAAAGCAAAATAAAGTTGTGTGTGCTCACTACTTTCAACCAGTACGATTCGAAATACCCAAGTCAGAGTTTGTGCTGTGGACCTTGTGTTTTGTTAGATTTCTGCTTAGATGCTGTAAAGGTGGCGTCACCGTTCACTGAACACGGATAAGGGCTGTGGAGGACACACAGTTCTGGTCCAGTTCTGCTTTGGAGAACTCCCACTGTGCTCTTTGTAGCGATTATTGTTGTGGCCAGTGTTAAGTGGTGGTTTGGTCCTCTGCCTCAGATTCAGCCCGACCACAATGGCCACATGCTGCCCAGTGTTTTCTGCAGGTGCCCCAGGACATCTGATGGCCTGTCAGGGAAAAAAGACATGTTCTGATTAAGGTCGATGCACTGGACGCGTTTTCAACCCTTCCTGGGGAGGATGTATTCAGCAGGATTAATCAGCTGCCACTGTTGGTTTTTTTTGGTTATTTTGCACATGCAGACCGGTTCTGGTTATTGTCACCAGTCGCTTCAATATAGGGAAATTCATTAAAAAATAAATAGCTTCTTCTGATGTACAAAAGTACATCAGCTGATCATTCACTGTGGTTGTATTGCAGAAAATCTGTATTGTAGCTCCCTACAGTATGAGTAACACTCTTTTAAGAATTAAAACTTGCAATGCATGAATCATTTTAAACACATCCTTGAGGAAATGATGGCACAGCATAGTGATGCTTCTTGGATCGGCTAGCATCAAAGAGTCATCAGCATTGAACAAATCAGAATATCTGCATTCTCTGTCTGTTTTAAAGTGGTTATTTTAAATTATTAGATTATCACCTTCCTGAAATCGATTCAAAGGCGCAGATGTTATTGCATTGCTGGGATTTTGTATCAGTTTAGTTATACGGCTGTTTCTCCTCAGCATTTTACAACTGTTTTTTAATCTCGCTGGCTCTGCTAAAGGAGGAAAGTGCCACGGTGATGGATGATGATTAGCAAGTGAAGGTATTACAAGCAGAAAAACAGATCCTCTCCTGTGACAAATGGGAGATTTCAGATAATCATCCAGCCCAGCAGGTGATGAGGCAGCAGGAAATTTGCATGTAAATAACGTTACATCTTGAATATACAGACGGATCATAATCAAAGATACAGATCTGTCTGCGTACTTCATTGTCCTTTTTTTAATACATGTCATTGTGGCTTCATCAGGATTCTCTCTGGAAATCAGGAAAATCTGAATTTTGAATTATGTTGGATTCTCTTGATGCTTCTATAACAAAGAAAAATACTACCAATTTCTGTTCTGCCTATTCTCCACCCTGGACTCTCATCATGTCGTCCACACCTTTTCACACTTCCGTTACTCCCTTAAACGTCAGGAAGTGTGCGGAAGCGTTTGCATTCGTTGTGATGCAGCGTCTCGCTTCTGCTCTCTCAGCAAAGCTCGGAGAGCAGGAAGAGGAGGAATTGGGTCAACAGCCCTCAGCTTGTTGCTGTCACTGATTCACTGCTTTTGAGTGATTCCGCCCACTCCCCCATGTTTGTGTGGTTTTTCCACTATCAGTCGCCCTTTCCGTTGCCTCCCCTGTGCTCTCCCCTTCTGTTTTGATCTCTCATCATCTCTATCCACACAATCTCTTTTGCTCTAAATCTGCACAGTGCCCTACTTTACTGTGCTCTTTTCCTGTTTTCCCATTCAAACACCGGTGAATGTTGCCTGACATTTGCTGTGCGTTCTTGTTAAATGGCGATTGCCTTGATATTGGGTTTTAGAACCAGAAATCTACACTTAATTCTGGCTTAATTTAAGTTATTTTATTGTTATCTGTGTTAGAAGGGGAATAAAATTGGTCTAAACATTTTATCTCCCCGAATAGATGAGTCAACTCCGAGGGCGGAACATAATCCTGTCAGAGAGATTAGGCAATGACTCTCCTGTTGGCTTTGCTCCTGGGCTCCCTGCCACCGTGGCCCCACGGGGAGCCAACTCATCTTGGATACCAGACGCCACTGTGGTCACGCCAGAAGAGCCCATATTCCTCATGACCTCCACTGCCCAGACGATATCGGGCTTTTTCGTGTGGACGGCTCTCCTGATCACATGTCACCAGGTGAGCAGAGCCTGATATTTGTGGTCTTCACGGACTCATCAGTCACTCAGTGTTTCTGCTGGAGCTGCAGCAAGTGTACTGGGGAGTTCTGCTGAAGGCGCGACGCCTCCGCTACAACAGGTGGCAATTTGTGCTCTCTCAGCTTGTCAATGGCCGTTTCCAGTTGACCTAGCACCTCACAGACTGCAGCAGTAGCCAGTAGCTGGCAAGTTAGCAGCCCAGTGGAAAACTGGCACAACAGTGTAGCATATTCCTTTTGTTCCGTTAAAGCTCCTCTCGTCACACGTTGTTCAAGCTCCGGCTCAGGATTTAGCATAGCGCTCTCACATGTGCACAGAACATCTGGTCTTTTCCAGTCCTGTGCAGCAGTTGATCCACCTTTGCTACCGTCCTCTGGGCGTGTTAGGTCCACTTTTAAGGCTTCAACTGCAGGCAAGCTAACATTTTTATTAAAATTCACCTTTAACATGCAACAATTGGGTTTTGTTTTTGTTTTTTTAGCTGTCATGTAAACTTATAGCTTGACGCACATATAAAAAAAACTAGAAAACTGTGGTCAGGCAGACCAATTCTCTGTATTTTTGTTGCTTATACTGGTCCAATAGTGCCCAGTTACCTGGATCTGGATCATTTTTTTCAGTGTGCCAAGGAATATTCCAGAAAAAATGTCGACTACGGCCTCTTGCTATTGGCTCACATCACATGATGTTTGCGTTGCCTGTGTCAGTCCATCAGGCCTCCACCGTTCTCTTTCACGGTGTTTGGAAAGCGCCTCTAATGTGCATAGAATTGTCATGAATTGTACAATCCTGCTTTGTCCTCCGCTGTCGCTCTTCAAACACTGTGGAAGAAGAACCCCCCCGCCTCTGTGGCAACAGGTGCCTCCAGCTCAAATACAGCATCGCAGAGCCGGGCCGGGCAGGGGAGAGGCTCTGTGCGTATGCAGAGGCAGGATCACTTAGCAACCAGCATCGTCACTGGGGCGTTATCACCTGCTGTTTGTTGTTTTACCCAGCATGCCTCTGTCTGTCTGGTTCCAGGCTTGAGTGGAAAGACTGTGACAAAGGCCAAAAGTGTGTGTGTGTGTTATAAACCCTGTGCCGCTCACCTGAAAGAAAATCAGTCAAATCAGATTAGACTCCTGAGGACACACAGTGCTCTCAGCCTGCCTGTGTTGCCACCATGTTCTGAAGCGTGCCGTCCCAGTCAGGACCGAGATGCAAGTTTTGCATCCGCTGCTGTGATAATCATGGTTTAATGTGTGTAGAACCGTTGCGCTGCTGTCATTTACAATGTTCAGACAAGTCCCTCTCAGCGCTCCTCATTCCTTCTCTCTCCCTACAGATCTACATGCATCTGCGCTATTACAGCTCCCCAAACGAACAGAGGCACATCGTCAGAATCCTCTTCATAGTCCCCATCTACGCCTTTGACTCCTGGCTCAGCCTGCTGTTCTTCACCAACGAGGAGTACTACGTGTACTTTGACACAGTCAGAGACTGCTATGAAGGTTAGCGGACTGAGGAACGCCACAGCTGCAGGCAGAAATGATTCAGCCTTCACTCCATGGACCCGGGTCCCGCGAAGGCCATGAGAATGAATGTGTTGTGACACCTGTGTGGCGGATGGCCTTGCTTTCATTACAGAGGTTGCCATCTTTGTTCTTGTGTTTCCACGGCCTCTTGGGATTGCAGGGGAGCTGAAACCTGTTTCCTAGCAACTGTACGAAAACCAGCTAGTGCTTATAAAGACTTATAAAGAATCTTACCAGCGCACTGTGAATTAGTAGATTGAATCTGAGTAAAGCAGCAAAGTGTGTGTCTTACTAAATTCTTAATTTCTTTCAACCCTGCAGCGTTTGTGATCTACAACTTCTTGAGCCTTTGTTACGAGTACTTGGGAGGAGAGAGCGCCATCATGGCTGAGATCAGAGGAAAGCCCATCGAGTAAGATTTGTTCCCTCTTTAAGGCCTTTACTCAGACCTGCAGGGTGACCTTCAAGGCCCTGCCGAATATCTATATTGCCGATAAGACCGGATCCCAGAAGATAAATGTTAATGTATTTTGGCGTCCTGCAGAGATAACTGTGTCTGCTGCTGAGACTTCCCCCCCTCGCAAAAAGCTTTGGGAATTTGTCGGAGCACATGACACCGATCAGTGTGTCAGTCAAAGTTCCACCCTGTGGGTTTTCATTGTTGTAACACGTTCTAACTCCAGCCCTTTCCGGCATCCCTTCCTCTTATTATTTAGGTCGAGCTGCGTGTACGGCACCTGCTGCTTGTGGGGAAAGACATATTCTATTGGTTTTCTCCGTTTCTGCAAACAGGTAACAATAAAATGCTTGCTATCGTTTGAAACTGATGAACCTTGGCCTCAATACTGGTTATGCCAGATATGCTAGTGGTTTTAGCGAACTCTGTCATGTTTTCTGAAGGATTTGGGGCAACGATTGATTGCATGCAGAAATGTTCATGATAAAAATGATTGGGTGTTTTTTTGGAAATCATCTATTTAAATTATGACTAGAAAGAATAGAACTTTGTATTTAAAATCATCATAAAACCCTTTAATCTTAGTGCTAAAGTTTAATATTGACTTGGGCTGAATAAATCCAGGTATTTTTGTTTTATCATCTTGACTTTGGCCAGCAGGGGCAGTAAGCGCTCATGTTTTTAAGTGTCTTACCATGCACTCGTGTTATTTCTGACACTTAGGAAAATAAAGCACCTTCTCTGTCTTGTCAGTGAATTATGTCTAAAATGTTGCTTCAAAGAAACAGCAAAAAGTGATGAGGACTTCTTAAAACATGTGTTTAAACATGATTTGAAGCAGCAGCAGTCGTGTTTCGTGTCTCTTCACCCGTGACTCCTTCCCCCTCCAGGCGACGCTGCAGTTCTGCGTGGTCAAACCCCTGATGGCCATGATCACCGTTATTCTTCAAGCCTTCGGCAAATACAAAGACGGAGACTTCAAGTATGCCCTCCTAGTGGCAAATTCCATTTGCTACACTTTTCTTTCATTATTAGCTACATTTTAACGAGGGCTTGTATGAAAGAACATCTTGTGTTGCTCATCGAGAACTAAAGAGTTGTTTATGGCCCAAACAAACAGCCTTTCTGTTTCTGATTATCTTGTGTGAGTCATTCTAAATGCTCCCATTTCCCTGTTTACCATTTGTCAGATGTTTGAGAGTTCAATGTGTTTTTGTGTCTTCCAGTGTGGCTAGTGGCTACCTGTACGTGACCATTATCTACAACATCTCCGTCAGTCTCTCCCTCTACGCTCTCTTCCTCTTCTACTTTGCCACGCGTGACCTACTGGTCCCGTTCAATCCTGTGCTCAAGTTCTTCATGGTCAAGTCAGTCATCTTTCTGTCCTTCTGGCAAGGTAAGTGCTTCTTTAGCATGGCTATATATCTTTGGGATTCCATCTGTGGCGTATGGTGTAAAACCCACTTACCTGGACTTGTTCAAATGGTTCAGGGATGCTTCTGGCCATTCTGGAGAAGTGTGGGGCCATTCCTCAGATCAGCCTGGTGGACTTTTCTGTGGGCGAGGGAACCGTCGCCGCTGGTTACCAGAACTTCATCATCTGCATTGAGATGTTCTTTGCTGCTGTGGCTCTGCGCCACGCGTTTACCTACAAGGTCTACATGGATAAAAGGCTGGACTCGTATGGTATGCCTACATATGTGTGTTTATTTATGTGTGAGGGTGTTGAGATTTTGAAACGTACAGCAGATTAAGTAGATAATGACACCCCTATACTTTGATCCTGTGGGTTCTTTAGTCGTCAAGGACTGATCTGACCTTTCACCTTTGACACATACCTATTCTGAGGATTCTCCTTTTTTCTTCCTTGTTTTTCTCACTTCCTCTGGTTCCTTTACTGTCTCTCTGTCTCTGTGCTGCCCTGAAAGGCTCATTTCCTATCTATGGACAATACGGTAGGTGTGACTTTAGCTTTATATGTCAATAGTTCCGTCTGCTTCTCCATGACTGTGATATTTGAGTTGTGCTTATCTTTTGAATTACAGCATGAGTTCATTTGTGTATTTGATGGTGCTGTAGTCATTTCATCATCACATGTTGTGTTTTCATAATTTTATCTGGCCTAATGGCCTCATTTATTAGCAGTAGTGATATTCCCCTGATGACTGAAGGTTACACACTCTCTTCTTTACGTCATGTAAAATGTTTACTTCCAAGGACAGATGTCTAGTTTCACCGTGTCCTAACATGCATTTCCACATCACCCAGGACCACTCTATGATCTAAACATTCTAAACAACAAAGTGAATCATGTCCTCTGTGAAGTCCGAATGATTTGTTGCTTCAGTGAGGATATTTTATGGACAGCAAGGACACACTCATTTGTCCACTTTTGTCCAGACCAGGTCAGAACAGCAGCATCTGACTTTTCCCATTCTCCTTATCCTTCCATTCTCCTCCACGCAGGCCGTTGTGCACCCATGAAGAGCATCTCCAGCAGCCTGAAGGAGACCATGAATCCAGGAGACATGGTCCAGGACGCCATCCATAACTTCTCTCCAGCCTATCAGCAGTACACCCAGCAGTCCACACTGGAGCGAAGCGGGGGGCCGCCCCTGTCCCGAAGCCACAGCAACCTCAGCACCCGGGGGGACAATGAAAAGACCCTGCTGCTCAGTTCTGACGACGAGTTCTGATGACCCAGTCTCGACTCTTGTAGCTTGAAAAATATCATCTCTAAGCTGATTTCCTTTTTTTTTTGCATTTAGACATCAGCAAAAGGTGCAATTCAGGTCATTCTTGTATACGATGCTATATGGATGTGTGACGTAATGGTGTGGTTTTATAAGGAAAAGGGAAATTGTTACTAAAGGAATATGGGAACATGAAAAAGAAATATTTTTGGACCAGAAAAGAGATGTTTAGACATTAGCAACTGCTCGACGTGTGATTTGTTTTCATGTTATAGAGATTTTTATTGACAAGTCATCTATGTTGATCCATTACAGAGCGGACAATTACCCGTGCCTGCATGGAACATTCTTATGCTGCACTTTAATGCCAGAACAAAATAGTAAGGAAATCGGTGCCATCCTCATCTGAGAAACGAGGCTTCCCGCACCATCCCATTATCTGTTGGTTATTGGCCCCTCCTCTGCCGAGTCTGCCTCATTCTGAAGTTTTGCCAAATAGCGGCAGCAGCGCACCGATTGCTGCACACATTGACGTACATGCTGTCTTATTATATAGAATCCATTGATGTCCAGGCTAGGTTTTAATATAAGAAATCCAATTTTTTAATTTAACTGTTGCGTAATGAAAGTCCTTTAAAGATAATTGCTGTTGCAGAAGTTCTGTGTTTGTTGTTGTTTTTCTCTGTGAGGGAGGAAAAAAAGGTTATTTGTGTTTGTGGAGCTCTGACACGACAGCTGGAGGAGGGATTTCTAACGTGGGCAGGGGCCGACAAAAGGCCATCGCCCACGCAGATTAAGCCCTGTAAATCCAGGCTGGTTGCAATGAGCTGTGGATTCCAACCCCACATTTAGGGCGTACAGAAGTGCTTTCAGTTTCATTACAGTTGCTTTCTGATCAATTGATCAGAAAGGCACCTTGAAAGTTGTAAGATGGTAGAAAAAGAAGAGCTTGTTTGCAGTCTTTGGTTACTGTTCTGTTTCTGGAATAGAAGATGTGTTGAGTTCATATTTCCTACGGGAGGATGGTGCAGGTCTCACCTGTGGTCTCTGATGTTTGATGCTCGGACAGCAGTTTAAAGTGGAGTCGCTCCTTTTGTGACAGGATGTTTCAAAAGCTGTAGTTGTTGCAAGTGGCTGTTTATCTTAAGTCATCACCAATGGGTGTATCCTTTACAAACAACAGTCGGCAGAATAATTAGTGTGTGTGGACTTGTTGAAAGGCAGGTTTAAAGCTGCAACTGCACCTTCTTCACCCAGATAAAGACCGACTTGCATGAATCTGACTTGTGACTTTAATGGTACAGAAGGGAAATTAAGCTGCCTTATAATTAGCCCTGTGCCACACCCTGTCAAACACAAGTGTCTTTATACAGAACACTAGAGAATGATTTTTGAGCTTTGAATCCATAAACGGTGTGCTACTCACAATGCTGAAAATATTAAACAAGGAAATATTATAGCAGAAAGGGAAGAATGTTGTATAGAGTTCAACACTGTAAACTTTTTTGATTACTCTAATGGCATTGCTTGATGTAATGCTTCAGTTTCATGTAATTTTATATATTCTCCAGCTTCTGTTGTATACTTTTTACAGTTTTTTTGTATATTGGTATTGTTTTGAGGTTCTATGGGTTGTTTGTGTCGAAAATAAAAGAAACGCAGATGCTGTTCAACTTGTATCACAGCAGGAATTGTATTTAATAATATAGTGCACGTATGTTGAGGATAATAAAGAAATGATAAGCAAAGCCAACAACTTCTGGGGTGTCGGCTCTTCTGCGTACACGCCTCCGGGTGAAGGGGCGGGGCCAAGCGGGGCGACAACCAATCGCAGCTACTTCCGCTCGCTGCCTGGGACATGCTAACAACAACGTAGCATCGTTCGCTGCCTTATCACAAAAATACAATTCCAGCTTAAAATACGACAAGTTTTATATGGTTCGACATTTACTTTTTGACAATCTAACAACACAAATTTCGAGATTCGACCAAAACTGAAAGCGCGTCGTGTTTAGCTGCAGCTGTCGTGGGGCCTGTGCTAAAGTGCTAAGCAAAAACAAAGTCACCCTCCCCTTTATAAACTGTTTAATACACCAACCGCGTTTAAAGTGTATATACGGCTTCCTGTGCACAGGGACGTGTGTACTCAAAATGAGAGGCTCCTACGGAGACAGAGATCGAGACCGTGGCCGCGACAGAGGGTAAGTTAAGCTCTCAAATGATGTTGGTCCCATTGGAGGCATCACTTTTACCGATAAAACGGTAGCAAGAAGGGGAGGACAGGAGTAATATAACAGCCCAGAATACCTGTCCTATACCTACGAGATGCCTGTGTCATGGTACAGGAGTCCTCGGTTTGGGTCCAGCAGAGGAGGACCGCCATCGGGTAGGAAGTTTGGAAACCCGGGGGACCGTTTACGCAAGAAGAGATGGGACCTGGACGAACTCCCGAAATTTGAGAAGAACTTTTATAGTGAGCACCCGGAAGTGCAGAGGATGAGTCAGGTGCTTGTAACGATTAGGCACAGCTAATTTTAGGACTGTTATTGTGGACCACCCCAATCAGTGATCGATAGCTGCTGTTGTGTGCTTTCAGTCTGAATTGGAGGAATACCGCAGGAAAAAGGAAATCACCATCCGAGGCTCGGGCTGCCCCAAACCCATCATCAAATTCCACCAGGCGCATTTCCCCCGTAATCCACACTTCTGAAGCTCCACAGCAACATTTTCTGTCAAGTCTGCTTGCTCACAATATCATTTTGTCTCAATGAAGAATACGTGATGGATGTACTGCTGGAACAGAACTTCAAGGAGCCCACCCCCATTCAGGCACAAGGCTTCCCTCTGGCCCTCAGCGGCAGAGACATGGTGGGCATTGCTCAAACTGGCTCTGGGAAGACCTTATCGGTGAGTCCTGTGTCTGGTTTTCCTCATCACGGTCGATGACACTGTACAAATCACCATTCAGCAATGATTTCCCTTCCTCCCCTTCCTGTCACTTCAGTATCTCCTGCCTGCTATTGTGCACATCAATCACCAGCCCTACCTGGAGCGTGGAGATGGACCCATAGTAAGTGAGAAAGCAGTGATCGTAGGCTGTCTTAATGTAACACCGCCGTGTCTGACACCCAAAACACCGGTGTGCTGTTACTTTGTGCTCTTTAGTGCTTGGTTTTGGCCCCCACGAGAGAATTGGCACAACAGGTTCAGCAGGTAGCGTATGACTACGGAAAGTCATCCCGGATCAAGAGCACCTGTGTGTATGGCGGAGCGCCAAAGGGGCCTCAAATCCGAGATCTGGAGAGAGGTGAGGCGTTTTACTAGGGTAACGTTAATAACCTTCTTTGTGCTTGGTGACGTCTTCAAAATGGACGCCATCACCGGATTTACTGTGTGTAATTATGTGTTGAAACGTAGGCGTGGAGATCTGCATCGCCACGCCAGGGCGTCTCATTGATTTCTTAGAGGCTGGGAAGACCAACCTGCGGCGCTGCACGTACTTAGTTCTGGACGAAGCAGACCGTATGCTGGACATGGGCTTCGAACCTCAGATACGTAAGATTGTGGACCAAATCAGGGTGAGGCTGAACGCTTCGTGAAAATGGAAGATTTTTTTTAAAAACTTGTATTTATTTCTGTTTGTTTTCCTCCTCATGGCGTGCACGTCACCCAGCCTGACAGACAGACGCTGATGTGGAGCGCTACCTGGCCCAAGGAGGTTCGCCAGCTGGCAGAGGACTTCCTGAAAGACTACGTCCAAATCAACGTGGGAGCCCTGGAACTAAGCGCCAACCACAACATCCTTCAGATAGTCGATGTTTGCCTGGAGAACGAGAAGGACAACAAGTGAGTGGATTAGATCAGATTAGCACAGACCATCCCTGTATTCATGATCGTGATGTTATTAGTAATGAAACAACCACAGCAGAACAACCTCATGATTTCAACAAAAGTCCCTGGTTTTATTTTAAAAAAACAAAACCAAGAAAACCAAATTGAACCACAGACAAAAATACCAAATTATACAGTAATTGTAGTAGCTCTTTAAATGTTGTTTGTAAAATAAACAGACCACCTGTTATTTGACACCATAAACACCCAAGAAAGAGATTTATTTTCAGTGAGGTATCTTTTATTTTTGCAGCCAGACGCTTGTCAGTGATTAGTCGCAACATTAGTCAATATCATCATTATTTCTTGTGGTAAAACTCACACCTGTCATCAGCTTTGCTTTAATTACAAATATAATAAATCTCTCTATATAATAGCTATTAAATGATGACATTTCTAACCCTTTCAACGACGAGCTTTGGAACGTCCCGAATCCCAGCAGGAGACGGCTGAAATGCAGCCTCAGCTCACCTCAGTTGGTCTCCACCCAGACCCCAACTCATAAACGGACCCTCTCAGAGGGCTGAGGAAGGGTTATATTTATATTATATTTATGTTTATGTTATATTTCGAGAGTGACGTCACAGAGTATAAAACAACAATGCCATGAAATTTAAGTCCTCCACTCCCAAAGGAATTCCCAACAGCAGGAAACGTGTGATTGAGGCCTCTATGCATCAGCGCCAGTGGTTTGAATGGGAGTTTGAATGTCTTTATTCACATCTAGCTTGTTTCCGGTTGCTCTATTCTAGCAGGTTATGAAGCTAAAGCAGATGAAAATCCTGTTGCTGTCCATAAAGCTCACTGACTGCATATGAAATCATCTCCTCAGGCTGATCCAGCTGATGGAGGAGATCATGGCGGAGAAAGAGAACAAGACCATCATCTTCGTGGAGACCAAGAAACGATGTGACGATATCACGCGCAGGATGAGGCGCGACGGGTGAGCGCGCGGCATTTTGTTGCTGGCATACCTCCCCAAAAAATATAAACATGCACCAGTGCACTTACTGGATTTGCTGGTGTCCCTGTTAGGTGGCCCGCCATGTGCATTCATGGGGACAAGAGCCAGCCAGAGAGAGACTGGGTGTTGGCAGGTACGGCGGCAAGACGCTCTGCTTTACTTCTACGGAGACGCCTCTATATTTTTCTGCGTGTGTCTTCCAGAGTTTCGTAGCGGCAAAGCTCCCATCCTCATCGCTACGGACGTGGCGTCCCGTGGTTTGGGTATGTCCTGGGTGTTTAACTGCTACACTGTAACCACATGAATGCAAATATTGAGCGGTTATGATGAAGTAATACAGTTAGCAACAACAGAAGCCAGGCTATAGTCACTAGCTTCTTTACAGTGTTTAGAAATTTGATATATTGCCTGAAATCAACCGTAAGTGAAACTTTTACAAAGACTTTGCTTTAATTATGCAACAGATAAATGTTGAATAGAGTTTAGCTTTATATGTCTGGGGCAAGGCCAGTGGAGCGGCCCCTTGCAGGATGGCAGTCAACCTTTTTAACCTAATTCTGTGTTCATTTGTTTTCTTTTTATTTTGTTTTTGTTGTTTCCAAGTCTCTCCTCCGGCAACTAGAAGCGCACAGGCCCTCGGGAGCCTGCAGCAGGACCTAGGCATGACAAACTCGAAAGCTGACTTGGGAGAGAGAAAGAGAGACGGCCCGATTGAGCGTTCCCACCCAGCCAACTCCACTGAAAACCCAGAGCAGAGCCCGCAAATAAAAACTCTCCCCCTGTCCACGACTCTGGCTGCCGGGGCGACGGGGCGAGGGGGTGAGCTCGGGTGCTGCTGGGTCCCCAAAATTGATTAAAAGGGTCGGGGGTGGCTGTCGGGCAAGAGGGCGAAGAGGGGCGTGGAGGAGCACGGGCTCCCCCTTGGCCGCGGCATTACTAGCGAGATGCACCAAAACACTTGCTGCCTAAATTAAGTCAGAGCCTCCAAAAACCAATCAGCGGATTTATTCTGATACGACTTCCGTGTCCGATTTCCGTTCCCCGTGGCTAAAACCATCCTGACAAATTCAAGCCCCGGTAGCTAACGCTAGATGACCGTAGTGGTGCTCGGATACTGCGGCACGCCCAAGAAGATCGCCTTCCAGGAAGTGAGCCAAAGCTGAGCGTGGACGGCTTTGGCGGCGGCTCCCCTCTCAAACCGCCCCCCGATGCCGGCCCCTGACACCCCCCACCCGCTGGCTGTGGCGGCCGGCCTCTCCCTCTGCGGACGTCATGTCTGGTCCTGGCTGGCAGGAGTCCTGGCCTGGAGGAGCCACCTCTATAACCTCCTTCCTCCTTGTTCTGTCCTCTTTCATTCACACGCTTTCCCCATCACACACCTCTGCTCTCTCTCTTTTCCTTCCTCTTTAGGAAGCCCTCTCTCTTTTATCTCCCCTCTCATTACTGTTGTCTTTTCTTTAGTGTTATTTTCTTCAAACATGCCGAGGAGCCCCTCTTTTTCCTCCCTTATCCCCTGATCTGTATTGGCCCCGCCCCCTCTGGGTTTTGACAGCTGCATACGTCACGGTTGATGTATGAATGAGTCTCCAGCTGTCAGCGGCATGTTTAAGGCTGCCCTGGTAAAGAGGTGCAGCCAGAATGGAACGCTCGATCACAAATCAAAACATCGGCATCGTTCGCCTCTAGTAGAAGACGGGGGAGAGTTCCACAGAGCCCTGCAGGGACGTGTCCTGCTCATAAGGATAGAATGAGGAGACAATAAAGAGTAGCTTAGGGCCGTAGCTGCAGCTCTTCCAGCTTTGGGAGTGTCGTGGAGGAGTGGCGAGGTGGGAGCAGGGACTGCTTTTGTCCTGTGAGCTCTCCTCCTGCCCCTGCAGACCTCCCAGGACTGGTGATGGGTAAGGGGACACAGGGGTGACTTTAGAATCTCTGAAGGGTAAGTACCTCAAACCCACCCTCTCCCCCTGCCTTCTCTCCTCCTCCGTCTCAGAAAAGACCAGATTTATTTTAGAGTTTAGAGGACAAATTTGGCCACTCAACAATCATTCCAACACTAGAGTGTTGACAGCCCTGTGCTGTAATTGGTGTTGGTAAGTAAATTTAAAAAAGAAAAAGTCACAAAAGCCAGTTTCTCTGCCAGTGTTGATGCTTTTTCCCTGACGCCTGTTTGTCTTTTCCGCCTCCGGATCCGATCCCGACCCCTTTCCTCGACCCGCCTCGCATTTTTAAGACGTGGAGGACGTCAAGTTCGTTATCAATTACGACTACCCCAACTCGTCCGAGGACTACATCCACCGCATCGGCCGCACGGCCCGCAGCACCAACAAAGGCACCGCCTACACCTTCTTCACTCCGGGCAACGTCCGTCAAGCCCGCGAGCTGATCCGGGTTCTGGAGGAGGCCCGGCAGGCCATCAATCCCAAACTGCTGCAGCTGGCCGACAACGGACGCGGAGGAGGCGGAGGAGGTTTGGAGGATGACTCAGCATATAATATGTTAGCTCTCATCATGTAACCCTCCTCTTTGTCCTCCAGGGGGTCGCCCTCGCTTCCGTGGCGGCTCTGGCTCCAACAATCCTAACCTGATGTACCAGGATGAGTGCGACAGGCGAATGCGCTCCGTCGGCGGCGGCGGCGGCGGCACCAAGGACGGCGGCAGCAGCAGCAGCTACGGCCGCGATAGCCGCACGGGGAGCAGCCGGGAGAGCGAGCGCTCCTCCTCCTCCTCCTACAGGGACCGCAGGGAGGGAGGACGCAGCTTCGGCTCTGGGTCCAGCTCATACAGCCAGTACCAAAATAACAGCAACGGCTGTCAGTACAGCGGCACCAGGGTCGGATCTGGAGCTGGGGTGGGTGGAGGGGGCCAGGCCCCGCCTCCTGCACACCCTCCCGGTCCTCAGCCCTTGATGGCCCAGCAGTTCAACCCTCCTCAGCCCATAATGGGCCTGATGGGACACACTCCCTTCCAGTTCGCTCCTGCCACAGGCAGGAAGTGATGCAATAACGCACAGCACAACACAACTCTGCACTCAGTATTACAATAAGTGAGGAAATCCAGATTTAGTCTTGACCCCCCCAGTAGTCCAGGCCTGTTCCTAGTTGGAACAGACTCACAGACTGAAGTTCAACTGTTTAGTGTGTCTAACTTGTGTTTTTGTGCTTGTGTCCTTTGTTGCTTCTGCAGAGGACTGACCTGCTTTGCCCTTTAGGTGTATTAAAGGTAGGTACAGAGGTCTTGTTTCTGGAACTTCTGTTTTAGTTTGTCCTCCCCCTCTGTAAATGACACCATTATATTCTTTAAGGCTCCAGATGGTTGAATCTTTACCGACATTTCCTGTAGGCTGTAACTCATGACTGGGTGGTGCAATAATGCTCAAGTCCTTTTTTTAAATAAACAACTTCCCAGAAACTTGCTTTACGGTCTTTGTGTGTAGTCACGGTTGCTTCGACTGAATTATCGTCGCTTCTACGGCGCCACAATCTATTCATGGCTAATGTGATAGATTCATGTGTTGTATACATCTTTTTTTAATAAAACAACTATAATGGGAGCTTACATATGGTAGCTGTTCGACTGGAGCTCAGAAATGTACATACAGTAACTGGACAAAATGTTGGTTTGTTTTAAAGGAACAAATCCTCCAAAAAAGTGAGATTATCTCTGATTAGAATGGTAATGTGAAATAATACAGCTGCTGTTCTGGAATGTTTTTAACAGCATGAAACACCTGAAAGGAGCAGCTCATGATCCAGGCACGGGACCGTCAATGTGCTGTGAAAGCATCGCGACTTTTTAAAGACACAAATGAAATATTCACTGACCGAACGAACAGATTTTAAATCTCTCTTTGTCCTCGTGAAATCGCGCCAGGTCGGTCTATAAAACAAGGCGGGTGCAGGGACGACACGAGGACACGCCTTCAGTTCACCAGGAGAAAGAGACAAACTTTATTACATGTTGGGATTCTCTTTCCAGTGTTATGTTCTTGCACATTGCACGACCAGACGTACGTCAGAACTGCCGTCATTCGTATTTACAGAGCAGTCTTGCTGTAGATGAGTGTTGCAGATGTTCAGGTAGTGACGTGAGCAGCCCCCCCGGCGCGCTCACCTTCCAGACCGGTACAGCAAAAACGATGCGTAACAAGGAAAAACCCAGTTCTTCAAAACACTCAACGGTTGCGTGATAGAGAGGCGAGACAGGCACGTACGGCGGACGCACAACGTCGATGGTGGGAATCAAACGGTGACAACATTCTCTGTGCAAATCAAATAGTGAAAGGAAAACGGAAAACGGGGGTTTTGAACCATCTTCACCCGCGTTCCACGTTGTCAGAGCATGCAGAGAGGACAATAAACGGCTGATAAAGGACCGGACCCAACAACCTCCAGGTGGAAGAAGGCGGCACCGCAGGAGCTGAGGCGCACGCGCGCGGTGCGTTCCTCCGCCGCCGCCGCCGCAGTTTCCGTTTGAAAGTCAAGACACAGCAGACTAGAGCTAAACACACTGGGCTCATTTTAAAGCAAAGCACGTATGTTTACACTGACCGAGCATGAGTGTGATCCCACAAAACAACCCTTGATTAAAACAAACAAACAAACAAAAAACCTGAAGTGACAAAACAGGAAACTGGGCCTTTTCTGACTGCCAAGCTGGATAGTTGTTTCAGGGAAGGAACCAAGAGTCTGAACGCAGAGAGTTCGTCGTGCTGCGGGCGTCTCTAAACGCTATAGGTTCCCCCACGAGTCCGGGGGAGGAAACTGTTCTAGACTGCCGCTCTCGCTGTGCGCTTGCTCTCCCATGGTGAAGGTCAGGCCGTACTGCAGCTGCACTTTCTCCTGAGAGAACACGGAGAGAGAGAGAGAGAGAGAGAGAGAGGAGCTTAGAGCCACACATCCACCAACCCGGAACATTACAGGAACTAAGGTATTCTGCTGGGGCCAACGGGGCTCACCTTGTTTGGGTTGGCCAGCAGCAGGATCTGTGTGACGGCAGCAGGAGGGAGGATGGGGTTGAAGGCCGGTAGCTCGGTTCCTGATGGCGGCTGGAGCTTTACCGCCATGGTCTGTGGCGGGTCAGTAACAAACACGGAGGGACAGTTAGGCTCCGAGAGCGAGCTGATGGCGAGTGGAGGCGCTGGACGCTCACCTTAGGAGCCGTGACCTGGAAGTGGATGCCCGTGACGGGGACCGGGGCGGACGACAGCATGGAGATGATGACCACCAGCACGTCGGGACGAGAAGGAGGCGAGTCGCAGGCGAAGTGGAAAAGCACCCGCAGACTGTGGCCATCAAACACCGTCACAGGCAAAAGACTACCTGAGGGGGGGGAGGAGGGTTAGGCCTGGAACCGCAGCTGGGCCAGGGCCCAGAACCGCTCGGTTCACTTACTGGGCTTAATGGATTCTAGCGGTACAAAAACATCCGTCAGGGTGACTTCGGGAGGAGGGGGAGGAGTCTCGATGTGCGCTGGAGACATATCCAGGAGGGTTGCCCCGGTACATGGCTGAGGGCTGTGGACGGGCTCGGCGGAGAAGGCTGGGATGGGGGCTGGCGTGAGGCCGGAGCCGGATTTGCTCTGGAGGTCTCTCAGAGTGGGTTTGATCTGCTGCTTGTCCCTAAAACCAGATGAGTCAACATTCGCCGTGTTCTGGCGTCACACGCGTTTCACAAGCTCAGCTCTTCAAACACACGCGGATAATCGCTCCTCACACAGGTCCGACCACAACAATCGGGACTGCAGATTTGACAGGATTCTAACAGGAATAAACCAGCTGCCCCCCCCGACCGAGCCAAATCTACGTGGATCCATGTGCAGCAGAACTCTCCCATGACAGCTTCTGACTGGGATGAGGGCAGAATAATAAATACCATTTGACCTGCAGGCCCTCTGGGGGCAGAGACTGCTGCAGCAGACTTTTCCCAAGCAGGTCCAGTTCATCAAGGGCCGAGCTCCCCGACGTGGAGCCAGACAGAGTGGGCTGAGAGAGGGTGGGGGGGTCAGGGCTCAGGAGGAGGCTGGGTGCCGCTGGGATGTCTGCGTCTATGCTGTCAGAGGACTGGAGCAGAAACAGTGTGTGAGTGTGTGAGTGTGTGTGTGTGTGTGTGAGGAAAGCAGAGCAGAGTTTTAGGAACCACGCTGTCTGATTGGTGGATTTGATTCTTCTTTGCTATTGGATCCTCCCGCCACTCACCTGGAAGGAGTCCCAGGCTGTGGAGTCCTCAGGCTGTGAGGGGGGGTTGGAGGTGTGTGTTCCTTCACTTAATCCTGAGGGATGACCAGACAGAACCGTTAAAACGCTTCCACGCCCCCGACTCCCCTAAAAGCCTCACGCCGACAGGCACAGACGCGCTCGTTACCCAGCGACATCAGCTCGTCGTCAAGGAGGCTGATTCCGACCTCTTGGGAGGGGGCAGCCAGGCTGTCTGTGGGGGTGGGAAACTCTGGGAACGAGGGTGACGACTGCGGCGACGTGTCCAACCCAGACAGGTCCAGCAGCGCCGTCCCTCCCTCTGTGTGGGACAGAGCCAGGCCTGGTCATTACAAACGCCCGCTTCCGTGCGCGAGCGCGTGCGGGGACGCCCACCTGACTGCTTGGGTCTGTTGCCGTTCACGATCTCCCCCTTCACCTGCTGCTTGTACAGGTTGATGACGTGCGTCAGACTGTCGTTGGCCTGCAGAATCTCCGCTGTGGGGAATAACAAAGCCCTTCCTTATCCTGTTTTAAGCTAGGATGCTAACGCAGCTCCTGCTGGAGGACTCAAGGTTTCAACAACGCTCACCGAGAGCCTCGTCGTTGTCCTCGGTGTCGCTCGCCAGTCTGAACAGAGTAGGTCTCATCTTCTCGCAGCGCTGGTACAGGTCCTGCAAACACGGGGAGAAAGGAACGCTTACGTCGCCGCTCGCCGAGTCCTGCCAAACTCTGGGCTTCACCTGTATGAGCTCGCCGTTGCTCTGGCTGGTGGCGGCGCCGTCGTATTCCTGCAGGAGCTGAGTCAGCAGGGCCACGCTCTCCTTCACTTCCTGGATGGCGTTCACCCTCTTGGTCACCTTCTCCGTCCGCTTCTGGTCCTGCAGACACCCCCCGGAATCACGACCGCAGAGCGATGAACCCATTTCCTCCTGAGTTTAGATTTCACGGAGGTGAGTGCGTAACAGAGGAGCGGTTTACCTCTTGGACCATTTCCTTGATGAGCTTGTTGGCAGCTTTGAGATCTTCTGGGTGAGAGCTGTTCAACAGGCGAGCCAACATCTGACAGAGGGGACACAGGAGCCAAATTCACTTGTGATGCTAGCACCAAAGCTAAGGAAGCGAGCTGTCACAGTCAGAGAAACAAACATCTGCTCACTTTTGACTTCTCCTCATCCTCAAAAATGGTGTTTTTGGGTCTGGGTGGAGGAAGCAGGTGGTCGGCCGGCAGCTCTGGGTCTTGTTTAATGATACCTGATGGACACAGACAACAGGAGCAGGTTTTGGTGCGTCTAACAGCTGGTAAAGTGATGTTTTCTGGGTCTGAGGGAAACCGCCATCGGACCTTGCTTCTTCAGCATCTGGTAGGCATCAGAGATCTTGGCCTCATCAGGTAACGCCACAGTCCAGCTGAAGATCAACTCCAGAACCTTCTTTTTTACAGGCTCTGGTGAGCGTGAGCCCAGGTACTGACGTGAAATAAGCACATTAGTTGCACGCAGCACAAACATAAGAACTGTCTTCAATCCACAGAGGCAATGAGACGTCCTACCTTGGGAGAGACCACTTTGATGAGCTCATTGAGGAAGCGGAACTTGCCCACTTCGTTGTGAAACCTTTTGCCACAGTTTTTCATGCACGTTTCCAGGACCTAGATGACACACGGTGCCAAAAACACGGTTAAATCCAAAAACATTCCCCGACAGTCCAAACTAATTCCTCTGTTTTCTACGGGAACGGCAGCAAATCTTTGCCTCAATTAAAAAGTACTTGACACCATCTTTCTCCCTCCCACGCCGCAGCTTAGAGACACTTTTTTTCCACTAGCTGATCATGTTCCGACCCCATCAAAAAACTCTCTGTGGTTTCAGCTTAATGGTTGCGCTGCTCTGCCCTTCCACACCCCCGTCTCCCCCAGCTTCAGTGACATTAGCAGCTATCTTTAGCACAAAGACAACATTTCTTAGTGCCCTCTGACATTCTAAAAGAATGTCAGACTTTTATCTCCTTGTCTTCACATATGTCTAACACATTAAATGTAGACTCAACTTCAAAAGCCTATATTTAATCGGTACAATGCACTTCACTTGTAAATAAATTAGACTTTTTCTTCCAAGTTGTGGCTGCTGTTTTAAGAAGGCTGCAGCATGCGTGGAGCCTTGACCAATGTGGAACTAACAGGTCAAGCATGCTGAGTCACACAGGCAAAACAAATTTAGCCTTTGCAGTTTAGGGAATTACCAGTTTGTCCATCTCCTGCACAGAGCACAACAGAATCTGCGCCGTGATCGGAAAATTAAACCCTGATCAACCACTTCCAGATGAACACCCCATAAATGCCACCCTCCAGGCTCAGGCGCTGGTGATACGACATCTGCTAGCTCAGACTCACCAACAGGGCTTGCATGGCCTCCCACTCCTGTGGAGACTGAATCTTATGGGCCAGCAGTCTGGTGGCCAGCTGAGGCCTGGAATTAATGTCAACAGTGAATATCCGAAGCACTGCAAACTGTATCTGATCCAAAAAGTAATGCAAAGTAAGAGATCGGGGTGTCTACTAGATGCTTGCCCCTCTTACCCCTCCAAATCACTGTTGAGTTGGTCACAGAAGGCATGGATGCTGCTCCAGTCCGTGTCCCTGTTGAGGGGGTTTGTGGCTCTGTCTGAAATGTGAGACAGCAGAAAGAAGGGACAGATGTGACCCAGCAAACAGGATGCAGACATAACAACCTGTGTGGACCTTTACACGCTGCTGTCATGCATGAACCTTTCCAAACATCATGTTAAATATGTCTAACAACTGCATGTTAGATGCGTTCAGTACTTTAAACACGGGTAGAAATTCTTGACATTCGCGTATGTCTTCGTTCAACTTTAAAATGGGCTAGACACTTTTTCCGATCTCAGAGATATTGAGAGGGGAATGTTTTTAATCGCAGTGTTAAAAAAAACGAGAGAGTAAATGATTCGGAGTGGATTAAAACAGCATAAACACCACACCAGGGGAACCGCACAGAGAGAACAGGTTCTTCTACTGTCATATTAGCTAACCTGCGGTTAAAACACGGATTCGTCTAGAACTTTCTTGTGAGGCCAGACCATTGACCTGACCACTGTTTTACCTTCTGGGACCAAATACAGGCAGCCACAACCTTAAGGCCCACTAACGGTAGGCAGGGGAGCTACCGAGCCGTAAAGCTAACGCTACGTCGGGCTGTATTTGTGTGTTGACAGCTGGGAGGCGCAGCCGCTCGGCAGCTAGCTTAGCATCCTGGATGTGACCATCGGACGTCCTCGTCTCTGCTGGAATACTCGCCGCTCTGTCATCTCGTTAACAACGCACGGACAACACCCACGCGTCGGTGTCGGCTGTTTCCGAGCATCAATGGCGTCGCAGAATAAGTTCCAGATACTCACTGATACGAGACTCCAAACTCTCCGCATCGGGCGGCGCAGCCATGACTGCGAGATTTATGTGGCTGGTCGGTCTCGCGAGGGACACGCACGAGGACGTAGCGAGTAGTGACGTTGGTCCCAACCGAATAGATATATAGCAACATAGATTGTGATTGGTCAAACGTTGATTTACGGAAGGCCATTTGGCTTCAGATTGTGTTAGTACTACATTTATTTGACACTTTTAGTTACTGGTGTGCAAAATGTGCGTTTTCCTAGAGCAAATATGGAGACTTTCAAATCCCTTTAGTGAGATTTTCATCAGGCCCGAGCTAAAGTGTCTCTATCAGAACCATTTCTATGACCCAGAGCGTCAATAAATACATACGCTAACGTACCAATACCGGAAGTCACGGTCACTGTTTACATTGTTATATTACAGTGTAATTTGGATGAGCATTGTGGACTTTACATCAGACAATATTCAATTCCACCAGGCATTTTGCGTTGCATTCAGATTTGTAAATATTAACATTATTGAAATTTTAAGCAAGGAATAGAATTATTCCCCACTTGTTTTGATGAAAGTGGATTTTAACACAGTCCAAGAAAAGAGTAAGTAATTCTGCATGTGACTGATACTAAATGGAAGCGGTTCATTCCTAATTACAGGGACCGGTCGGCTCAGTGGCTCCCCCTGGTGGCAGCTATGGAACGCAGCAACAATGGTTGCAAGTAACGGGTTTGGGTTTACGTTTTCTTTATAAGTTGTTTCAAGCTTAACCCGAGTAATTAGGATTATCGAGAGTGTTTTATCTGCACCATTCGAGTTGGAATATCAATGTGGGGCGTGTTTCGGACTGTGGTAGTTAGAATCTCAACCTGTGGAACCGACCACACGTGCAGGCACCACCGTTTTCACTCTTCAAGGTACCATCGTAGGGCAAAAACCCACTTCCTGCTTCATCACCGACGGTACACAGGTTTAACTACCGTTTTCTGTGAAATGGGTAGCAATTCTCCGGTTTCCTGGTTCCACTGCACAGCCAAACCCGAAAAGCTCCATCTCAACTGACATTTGCAGAGCGACCATGATCTGCTGGTCCTCATCACAGATGTAGAGATGACATCTCTGACGGCTTTACGAGACTGGTGCCGGGATGCATGTGCGGGTTACCCCGATGTGGAAATAAAAAACATGTCAGCGTCATTCAGAGACGGACTTGCCTTTTGTGCCATCATCCACAAGCACCGACCTGACCTGATGTGAGTAAAGATTCGGTTTAAGCTCTGGAAAAGGTTCTGTCAGGTACCAATTTGCTCTTCTTCACTCAGCACTGCTTAACCTTCTTTCTTATGTTATTTTTGATTGGACTAGATTATTTGGTTTGCGCATGGGTGCTTGAAAGTTTGTGAATAGGTATGTTAGAGAGCATAATATCCACAGAAGTACAGTGGGAAACTTTTTCAGGCCCCCTCATGTTTATACATTTTGTTTTCGTTATGTATTCTCTCATCAATCCCCGAGAATAACAAGGCGAAAACAGAGTTTTAGGTCATTTTCAGGTCTTTTCATAGATTACGCTCCGCTCAAGGACATTCTGTGTGTTTTGATCCTGTCTTGTGTGCTTCTGCTCCTTCCCTTGATAGCTCCCACGAAGTAGGATCAGACTTTCCAAGCAGCCATTCTGGGACAGAACCTTTATTTCTGTATACCTGTTTTTTTTAAATGCAAACCCTCTTGTTCTGTTGAGTTTTATAAGTAAGGTTTCAATAATAAAATCAATAATGTTTCCTGAGGTTTCAAGCACAGTTCTTCACTTCCACACAGCAGTTGACCCGTCTTGTCTGTGTGTGTGTGTGTGTGTGTGTGTGTGTGTGTGTGTGTGTGTGTGTGTGTGTGTGTCTGTCTGTCTGTCTGTCTGTCTGTCTGTCTGTCTGTGTGTGTCTGTCTGTCTGTCTGTCTTGTTCTGCACTCACTCATAACATTTACACAGTTTGATCTCAATCAGCATCTCCTGCTGTTCTTCACTCTGCTGCAGAGATTTCAGCGCTCTCTCCAAAGATAACTCTTATCAGAACAACCAGTTGGTGAGTCCTTTTTTCTGGGGTTAGTTCAGTTCCGGATTAAGGCTCCAGACTGTAAAAGATAATCTGTGTGATCTGTTTTGTTTGCAAATTTTCCACCGCAGGCATTCGAGACTGCAGAGAACCTGGGCATCCCCGCGCTACTCCACCCCAAAGAGCTGGCTTGCTCGGAGGTGCCGGACTCTTTGGGAGTCATCACTTACCTTTTCTGGTACTTCTGCTTCTTCCGTGAGACATCTTCCGGTGTGTAGTTCTCCTTCAGCTGCTATCACCTACATTTACTTGCAGTCAGTTGTCTGAAAACAAGCTGTTTTTCTTTTTAAATGACTACAGAAGAGCACCAACAGGCTTAAATTTGAGGCTTTATACAAAACATTCCCTTTCTTGTACACAGGTTTTGCTTGACTGCTCTCGCTCTTCCTCTAAACCAACCCCTGGCTGTTTTTTATTTGCTCAATTGAAATATTCTTTCTTGACATTGCAGCTGGTCTTGCCAGTTTGGGAACATCACATGTCACCGATGCTAAGCAGCTTCCAAGAACTAAAACGCCAGATGGCCCGAAACAGGACGAGGTAACTTGCTCACAGACAAGCTTAAAGCAGGTATACTGAAACCGTCTACACATCGACTGCATTCAAGGCCACTGCGTTGCAGGACTCCAGCCGCCGGGAATCGCATCGAGGACTGATTGGCCCGCGGTCGTCCAAAGTGAGGGTGCCAGCGGTCTGCCGCCTGTGCCTGAAACCCATTTACCTCATCCAGAGACGTTTGGCAGGCGGAAAGATCTACCATCGCAGCTGCTTGAGGTAACAATGCTGTGCACAGTTCCTCACCTTTAGGCCCGGATGCTTGATTTATTAAACTGGTTCAAATGTCTCCAGACCAGATCATGTTGGTGTAAATAAAGGACCTCTTTCTTTTTTCCACTATATTTCAGCTGTATGTGTGTCTCTCTATATCCCCCTGCTCCCAGTTCAAGGTTTCTTCCTCTTAAAAGGCCGTTTTTCCTTGTTCACTGGTCAGGCTCTGATTAACCTTGTGTGTGTGGGTGTGTGTGTGTGTTGCAGGTGTGGAGTGTGTCACTGCACTCTTCTACCACATTGGTGCACACAGAGGGGGGACTCTCTGGTCTGCTCTCATCATCCAGCAGGTGTTCAGGGGACCGAGCCTGAGCTCTCGGGCTCTGCTGAGAACCGGGTCAGGGGTTCATCTAAGGTGGTCCGTTTCCTCGGTGAATCAGCTGTCAGCAGCGCTACTGGTTATACTGAAGGAACACAATCCGGAGACAAACTGGCTTCGGAAGCAGCCGACAGGGAGGAGAAAGGAGGGGAGGAGACGGGCGCCGAGGGGGCAGACAGCACTGCTTCGGGGCAGAGGTTAGCTGAGCCGTCGGACCCTCCAGCACCTGCTGTTGCCCATGTCGCTGTGGAGGAAGCTGAAAGCTGTGGAGCTGCTTCCAGTCCTTTAGATGCCACAGTGCAGCAGGAAGTGACCCAACAGCTCCCTGAGCTTTCCACTAAACAAGAGCAAGTCGGTGATCACGGTCCAGCTTCCGGGTGCATGCCCAGCCCATCCGTCGTCCCCGTGGCTCCACCAAGGGCCAGCACCTCCCAGACAACCAACAGCTCCCTGGTAGCAGGTGAAAAGTTGTTTTGTTTATTTGTTTATGTCAATATTTAAGTCTGCATTGTTCTCCCTTCCAAGCAGCACCGATCCTTCTGAAATATTTGCTTTTCTTGTCATCTTTCTTAGAAAATTCAGCAAGCCAGTGTACCTGTTCAGCCCAGCTGCAGCGAAGGTGAATCATGGCTTCAGCGGTGACGGGAGAGCGACAGTTGTTATTTCTGTGCTTTCCCTGTGCTAAACAACCCAACTTCATGCAGCAATGCTCCTACGTAATTCTATCGTGTTGAACTATGTGAACTAATTGGATGGTCTCTCTCTGGACGCTAGTTCCCCAACTAGCGTCCAGAGAGAGACCATCCACAGTACAAAACATGAAAATTAGGCTAATTAGAAGCTAATCAGTGGATGGATGATTGGCTGATTATGTTGTTTATTGTATGATGAATTTTCATGTCTCTGCCCCTCCCAGTTCCAGCGCCAGTGGTGTCCGCCTCCGACTTAACCACCCATGGCTGACCATCATCCATCCTGGGCCCTGGATGCAGCTGCCCGCCGCCCCGCCTCCAGTAACTTCCCTTCGGCCACGTCACAGACCCAGAGTTTCCGCTCCCAATCCATTTGAAAGGGTGGATGAGGAAGCAAAGCCCCAAAAGGCTGCAGCCAACCAATCAGGTCGAGGCGCCAGTGGGGGCGGAGTCAGTAACCCGGCGGTGCCCATGACAGAGAAGCCACACGGTGGGAGTGATGAGACTGTTGCAGGTGACGCGCTTGAAGGTGGAAACAGGGGAGACGGGTGCACAGGTCCAGCTGATGCACGGGCACATGTCACTCTGTCCCAACAGCCCAAATTACCCAGAAGTCTCTCTGTGCCAGCTTTCACATGTTCTGTCCCACCACCAGAGGGGCCCGAGGTAGGAAAAACACATATTCCATAAGGCCCCACAGAGTATGCTGCTTTAATAAATGATAACAAAGATGTAACCAAGGAAACAAGCTGTACTGGCTGACTTCCCTTCCTTGTGTAGTTGCTCTGCAGAGAGGCTCATTGTAATCAGAAGGCTGCTTGGACCAAATCACAGACTTTCCACACCCCCCCTTCTGAACAGGCCCCTGCCCCGGGTCATGGCTTCCCTCTCATCAAAAGAAAGGTATAACGATCCCATATGCAGCCTCATCATTTAGTCCCCTCATTTTAGGACAGGAAGTGAACTCATCAGAGCCTGTTGTGTACCTTCTGCTGTGCATGAGAATAGTGAACCTTTATCTTCTCTGTGTTGCCTAACAGGTTCAGACAGACCAGAATATTTGTCCTGGAAGCCTTCAGGTGGAGGTGACGGATTTGGACAAACGGCTGGAGGCGATGGAGAGACGAGGCGTGGAGCTGGAGAGGAACCTGAGACACTGCGGTGATGGTCCGACACTTCCTGTTGCTCTCAGATCAGTCCCACCCCCACCCCCACCCCCTCCGCGCACCATCTCGGTTCTAACTGTGTCGTTTCCGTTTCAGAGGAGGAGGAGGAGGAAATGCTGATGGAGTGGTTTGACCTCAACCATGAGCGACATGTGCTGGTGCGCAGAGATATGGAGCTGGGCTACCTGTGAGCATCTGTCACATGACCTGTTGTTATTGTTCACGTCCGCCGCCGCGCCTGAAGGCTGTCTGTGGTTCCAGGATGATGCAGCACAAGTTGGAAGAGAGACAGGCGGATGTGGAGTACGAGCTCAGGCGGCTCCTCATTAAACAAGGTCGGCTCCTTGTGGGTTTTTTTGTTTTGTTTTGTGAATGAAACTAAAATCATCGATCAGATTTAAAGCTGTGGCCTCTTGAACGTGAACCAGCGCAGCTTCCTTGTTGCCCACAGAAAACGAGTGGACCGAGGAGGAGCGAGCGGAGGAGCGCCACCTGATGGAGGAGCTGGTGTCCCTCATTGAGCAGAGGAACCAGATCATCTGCAGCCTGGATCAGGATGTGCAGAGGTGTGGTGGGCGGGGCTTAACGGCCACAGGGATTCATATTCACGCCTAAAAAATGCTGCTCTTTTCTTTCCTTGTTCACTTTAATCAGAGAAAGAGAAGAGGATAAACTTCTGAAAGCAACACTGAACAGCAAACGTGAGAAAACTCATGTAATTCTAAGCATTATTTAAAAATGTGTAATTGCGGCGCCTCTTCTCAGAGCTCCAGAAAGAAGGAATAAAGGAGCTGAGGAAGTCGAAGGGAAAGCTGAACCCCGGCAAAGTCTTCAACCTGCTGCACCGCAGAAGATCTGTGGGCACCAAACACCCGCCTGACCAGAGGAGCTGAAGCCCACAAACCTGGAGAAGGACAACACCATGAGATTTTAATGAGTCCATTAACAAATTTTATCTCCATGTCAACACATTTAAATTCAAAACAATAATTGGACATAATGGAGTACATATATTGAATTATTAATGTACTTTATACTCCATTTTCTACTTCATTTCAGAGGTTAATAAAGATTCTCCCCAGCATTTCTTGCCTTGTGTCTGGAGTGTTAGTAATAAGACAGCAGGAAATCAGTCTTGACAGCGCTAACGTGCTCCTGATAAAGCTCCTGACGGGGACATTCCATCCTCTAAACGAAAAAAAAGAATATTTTCAGTTCTAGTACATTTCTTCCACCAGAGGACAGCAAATCGTGTTATACTGGGGGAAAACAAGGATCACTAATCACGTGATCAGTCAACGAATTAGTGAATTCATTCTGCCAAGGATGTATAAGATTCAGCATTTGTTTGTCTGAGCGTTGGCTCAAAAAGTTCTGAATTGATTAATGAAAGTTTAGGCTTGGCTTGGAGGTGCCTTTTCTAGTTGTATGTGCCATCTTTTCAGATTAATAAATGATCTGATGATTATCAGGTCAAAGTTCAAGCTCAGTGCCCCTGATATGAATACAATACTAAGCGGAAAGTCCCTCTACGTGCCTTGTGGGTCAAAGGTCTCTCCCACATCGTGAATGGAATACAAGCCCTAAAACACTTCCAGACTGTCAACAAGCTATTTAACGGAATGCTGAAAGGGGCGGTGATGTAGGCACAAGTTCAAAAAGTGGATGGAATAATAACACTGACAGTAGCAATAACAAGAGAGACACAGGGGAAAGGTGAAACGTTTCCAACACAGAACACACATGTCACATTCACACACTTTTAATGATCATTTGTAAAACCATTAAGGAAGATCAGTTATACCAGAGCTCTGATGTGCGTCCTCTCTAGATCACATCCTTGCAATTAAGATCATACGAGCGATTATTTCAATAAAAACCCTTTCTCAAAACTAATCAAAATGGCCAAATCCATGAGGATTACTTTAATTTATTACGAGGCTTACTCTGCTAAATTTGGTTTTAAAAAAGATTGCATTTAAAATAAGAGGAAAGTATGAAACATAGAGGAGAAGGTGGGTACCTCATGATGGTACCTGTACCTACACCAACGGCCCAGTGCTGCCCTCATTTGGCCATTACTCATTGCAGAATTCAAGTGCAGATAAGGAGGTGTTTGGCTGTCGCTTGGGTTACATGTTTGGTGTTTCCTGACGCATAGCAGCTGATGGAGTGTTCCTCTCAGCAGAAAGAGTCCGGGAACAGCTGCACCAGCATGGAAACATACAGGAGTGAGGCCTGACGCTGTTTACCGCTAGCTTCAGCATTGGGTTTCAAGGATTATGTGTACAGCGTGTGTACGGTACATATTATTTTGGGCCACTTAAACATACACACTTCTGCTTCTGAAGGGAACTACAATCATATTACAATCATATTCTGTTGGGCTGATCAATAGCTAATACAGCTTTGGTGTTCTGGTTTCTAAATCGTTCTTTCCCAACTTACCAAAAAAAGCTGTTTTCCTGAAAAGTAGCTGCTACCTTATTGCCTTTTAACACCAATTTATGGGAACAAAACTCATGAAATTGGACTTCTCCATAAACACAATGCTTTACCTACACTAAGATTTACTAGTTTATACTGCTCAAGACTCTGTTTCATTTTGTTGTATTAATATATATGAATCATGGCGTTGCTATGGTGATCTTGACAGGCAAACAAAAGGGCCAACAGATCCCTGGGCTTAATAGTGTTGGTCTCATCAAAGCAAAGCCTTTGAAAATTTGTAGCTTTCTCTCATTTCTTGCAGATTATCCCAGAAAATGTTTTTATTCTTCACCCCTTAAAGAGTAAAGAAACAGCTTTTTATATGAAGCATGAATGATAAAAAGAAAGAAAAACTGTTTAAACAGTAAGAAATGCTGTAAAAAGATTCATATTAACTTACATTTTGCTGATTTAAAAAAAAATGTCTTTATACTTCTCTACTGCAGCTGAAAAGAACGGTTTCAGCGGGAGACCTGCAAACAGCCCGGTGACTGTGCTGAGGAATGTAGTGACATAACCATAGAGGTTTTTCTCCACAGCTGACCTTGTTATTGCTCAAACGGTGTGTTCCCGCTGCGCCTGTAATAACATTTTAACTATAAATATGTGTGTGTACAATATGTCAATCATGCCTGCTGCTGGGAGACATCCTCACAGCTTGGACAGGTCACAAGTCCATCACTCAAAAAGGAGGCAGCAGTAAAGTCAAAAGGACAAAATTGGACAGTGTTCCACAAGTCAGTGTGACGTCATTGGTAGCTAAATGGTAGTGGTGGATTTGAAAAAATAATAATTTGGTACTTTTTTGTAAAGAAAAGGCGTTGAAACTGTCGTCATTATCAGATGAAACAGTGACACCTAGTGGTAATCACTTGTTAAAGTCGCTCAATGGTTTAACGGAACGATACATCGAGCACGTCATCACTTTTACTTGTATTCACTGGAGCCCTAAATACAGGGTGTTCCAAACATTGATCAAGTGGAATTGTTCCGTTGGCAAGAAAGAGTGCGATTAGTTGCGATCAGTATAGTGTCAAATGAAAAGACGGCTTGATCGAGATTCTTATCAATAGGCATACCTCAGAATAAAGCCATAAAGTACCTCCCACATAAACTGTGGAGCAACTCGCACGAACTATATGATCCATACAAATACATCGCCTTTTAACTCGCAGGTAAACAAATGTGCGGTTCATTAAAACAACCGAATTTTACTGGGATTTTAAAGCTTATTCTTGTGTCATTATCACACCGATTGGGCAATCTGTCCGCGAAGCTTCCACGATCGGGGCTTATACTTCTTTCCCCTCAAACATAGGCGACTATTCCCCGCATTTCTCTTAATAATAATTCATATAAATTGTATGAACGGACAAAGTGATTTTCACTTGACGATTTGACACCCGCGTGTCCTGGGACCCGCGGCTGGGCGTGTTGACGTCGCGGTCCGGTGAAGGTGGAGGCGCCACCGCCGTCCTCGTCCTGTTGTTTACCTGAAAAGAAGACAAGTAACTCCACGAGTGACGTGACCCGGTCAGACGCACGCGCGCACGCGCGCAGGTTGTTTACTACCTTTCGCCTGCGAGAACCCGAGGACTTCGCGGAAAACCCATTGGCTGGTTGCCGCCCGCCTCGCCCTCCTATTGGCTGAGGAGAACTTAAGTAGGGCCTCCGACGCAGCGCTGCAGACCGTGAGCACGAGTAGATGCTCGAGCAGATTCCTCATCTGTCTCCCTTCGCTGTTCTCTTCTAATTCTGCTCACTTGATGTCAGAAGATGACAAGTAAAATGAAGTTCGTCCGCTCTTTGATGAAGGCGGCGGCGCTGGCGAACGTGCCCAAACACATCGATCACTTCTCCAAGTTCTCCCCTTCACCCCTGTCAATGAAGCAGTTCTTGGATTTTGGTGAGTGACTCCTTTTTGCCTTAGTTGAGTCGATGCATGAGTGAAGAGAAGTTTGGAGCCTTTTGTCTGCATAGAGCTGCTGTAATATTCGCTGCCACTTCCACCCCAACGCGCTCACGCACGACTTAACTGTTCAGGATGTTGACATCAACACAAGGACTGACTGTGTTTGTTAACCAATCTGTTGTCATTATTATCATCATCATCATCATCATCATTATTATTATTATTATTATTATTATTATTATTATTATTATTATTATTATTAGTAGTATAGTAGTAGTAGTAGTAGTAGTAGTAGTAGTAGTATCATTATCATCATGCTGTTATTACTGTGTTGTACCTAATCATGATTGAAAAGTATAATTACTGTGACAGTGATGTGACACGGATCAGTTTCACTGGGATCAGTTAATTCACTATGACAAACTTTAGTAAAGCTTACATTCATTGTTGAGGTTATTAATTAATTGAATTCTTCAAATGTGATAGTGTTATTAATGGTGTTATTACACTATTCCTCAAATCTTGATCTTTGATGATGGAGCCTTGGAGAAATGTTTGAGGTCACCGATCGGGGTCAACCGTTAACAGAGGCTTGCTCTGCTCCCCAGGTACGATTAACGCCTGTGAACGCACGTCGTTTGTATTCCTTCGCCAAGAGCTTCCCGTCCGTTTGTCCAACATCATGAAGGAGATCAACCTGCTGCCGGACCGGTTACTGGGGACGCCCGCCGTCCAGCTGGTCCAGAGCTGGTGAGACGACACACTGATGCCTACATTTGACAGCCAAACAAGCACAAAGGAACATGAAACATTCCAACCCTGGGTCAGTTAAAGTGCCACCAGACTTGTGGGGAAACTTCTAAAACTTTTTGTTTTTCCACAAAGTTGTTCTTTTTCAAAGACTTACAGCACTCTTAATCCACGTGCTATGAATAGCAGATAAACACGGCAGACCAGCTTTAATCAGCGATTACATTACGAGCAGGGGAAGGAGGGAGGGAGGGAGAGCTGGTGAACTTTGTCCCAGTTCCTCAGACGTCCCTGCCTTCCTTCTGCTTTTTACCCCTCCTTCCTACTTGTTTTTGCATCTGCAGAGAACAGCGCGTTCCAAACGGCCGCTCTGCTGCTGACGGGGAAAACAAAGTCGCAGCTTGAGCCATTCACAAGAAATGAGGAACAGAAGTTTTTTAAAAAACTTCTTACAAACTTTCTTATGGTCATGAATTGTTAAAAAGTCGAGGCATCTTTTATTATAAAATCTTATATTACATTTTTAAAGCACTTCAGCGCTGGTGCTTTGAGGCTTTGTAACGCTGAGAAGTTAAAAGTGAAATCCCCATAAATTCATCAGCGCTTCTTGTGGTCTTCAACTTGTTGTAAAATACGCTAACAGAGAAACAACTGTCGTCTGGGCTAACCTGGCTAAGTGATTAGCACGCTGCAGGGCGTGAGCTGCATTCGCTGTGCGGAGATTCAGCAGTCGTGTGTAAACAACATCTCAAGCTGGCTGATGTTTACGCTCTTGTCTCGGCTTTCTCCACTCATATGTTTTTCTGACTGGCTCTGAAGCCCAGTGGAATGTACTGGTTCATACTGGCTGCTATTTCTGCCTGATACTATACATTTGCTATTTTTAACCGTATGAGGACACACTCTCAGCCCCGGTGCAATTTATCATTCCACCACTACTGTTATTGTTACAGTATTGTTGTTAGGTGAAAAGGCAGAAAGCTAGGCTAGAATTGGCCTCTGGAAAGGAAATGAAACAGTGACACAACTCCACTTCTCTCTTTTGTTCCCCATCAGGGAACAGGGAGGACAGGGGGACCCTCAGTATGAGCCTGGTTCTGTTCAGGTTTTCTTCCTGTTAAAAGGGAGGCTTTATTTGTGCCACTGTAGCTAGTTTGTGGGTCAGGCTTGATGTTACTGTAATGTGCCTGTAAAGACTGGATTGGATTGTTTTGTTCTCTTAGGTACACCCAGAGTCTGATGGAGATCCTTGAATTTCTGGACAAGACCCCCGATGACCAGAGTGTCCTTGAAACGTAAGTGCGACCAGACTTTCACTGTGTTTTCTTTTTTGTTTGTGCGTCTCACCTCTCACTCCCATATCTCAGGTTTGTGGAGGTTCTAGAAACCATCAGGAACCGCCACAACGAGGTGGTTCCCACTATGGCTCAGGGGGTGATCGAGTACAAAGATGCCTTCGACCAGCAGGACGCCGTTACTGACCACAACATCCAGTACTTCCTGGACCGTTTTTACACCAGCCGCATCTCCATACGGATGCTCATCAACCAGCACAGTAAGCAAGCCCCTCGTGGATCACACCTTAGGCTGGGTGCAACCCAGGCCACTATGTTAGCCTGAACAAACACAGCCGAGCCCCCTGCAGCAGCCCCAGTGACACCAGAGCTGAAACTACAGTTCGTCACCCACTGATAGCCTCACCGAGTATCAGTGGCCCTCGTGGGGGTAATAACCACTTTTCTTCTCTCCTCTGTGATGCAGCTCTTGTGTTCAGTGGCAACATAAACCCGGCTCACCCAAACACCATTGGCTGCATCGACTCGGTGTGTGATGTAAAAGAGGTCACGCGAGGTAAGAAGATAGAGGTCTTCTTTTTGGGACGGGTGGTAATTGACTTTAAATCAGCAGACGGCGTCCTCATTTCAGATGTGCAACTCTTGAGTTCTAAAGTCAAGAAAGCAGTGCAAGATGACGTTTACCTATTTTTTTTAACGCATTCCTGGTCCTGCTACTTTCCTGAAGCTCACAGAACTAGTTCAGTTCCCCCAAACAAAACCCTCTTATATCACCAAAGGCACCAGTTTCATAACTGGGACAGAGCTTGGTAACCTACTGGACACTGTTATCATACGCTGACGATGACCTCGTATTTCGACAGTTTATCTTTATGTCGGTTTGTGACGTAATCCCTCAGGGCAAAGAATACAGCTGTTTTTGCTCCGTTTGTGTTCAGACGCCTACGAAAGTGCCAAGCTGCTGTGCGAGCAGTACTACCTGGGGGCACCTGAGCTGGAGCTGAGGCAGATGAATGGTGAGACGCACGTATGCACTGACAACAGTTCATTAGCGTGTGTGCGTGTGTGTGTGTGTGTGTGCATAAAGCGCTGACTTTTGTTTTCGCCCTGCAGCCAACAATGTCAGAGAGCCCATCCAGATTTCCTACGTCCCCTCTCACCTGTATCACATGCTCTTTGAACTCTTCAAGGTAAGATATTGTTCCCTGTCTGCCAAAGCTGTTAAAAAGTCCACAAAACCTGGTGTTTCCTCATAACAGCCCGGTTTATTCTCTGTAGAACGCCATGAGAGCAACCATCGAGACCCACGAGTCCAGCAGGACGCTGCCACCCATTAAAGTCATGATTGCCCTCGGTGGAGAGGACCTGTCAATCAAGGTGAATCACCGGGAGGTTGGAAATGAAGTGTGTGCGTGTGGGGGGGAGTACAGGAAGTCCAAGTCACAAGCAAGAGAGAGCCAAAGGTGTGATCAGATGGACTTCTATGTCCCAGTTTTTCACACTCAGAATAGAAACAAAGGTGGCTCAGCGGACTCATTATATTTACCTACAATGTGATTAAGCGATTTTGTTAAAAAAAAACATGGGGAGTAGAAGGGGGACATTATTCGTGCCCCCATTCATAAAATAAACTGTTGTTCTTGTTACCATGAGTCACAACAGCTTAATCAAGTTACATAAACCCATAAAGCCTCATTATCACCAAAGATTCGGCACAATCAGCTTTACATATCGGCCACAGAGATGGGATCATTAATCCATTAGAGGGAATGGATGTGAATGTCTTTATTGAGGGCGGATGCACACACATACACACAAACACACCTACGCAAACAAGTTCCTAAGACTGACTGTAATCTTTGTTTCCAGATGAGTGACAGAGGTGGTGGCGTCCCCTTTAGGAGAACCGAGCGTCTGTTCAGCTACATGTATTCCACGGCTCCTCGCCCCTGCATCGAGGACAAACATAGAGCCCCGCTGGTGAGCCGCTAGCCTGCAAACACACACAATCACACACATCCTCAATACTACAGAAGAGCTAAGATATGTGCACGGACCTGTGTGTGTAGGCAGGGTTTGGCTATGGGCTCCCGATCTCCCGTCTCTACGCCCGCTATTTCCAGGGAGACTTACAGCTGTTTTCCATGGAAGGGAATGGAACTGATGCCATCATCCACCTGAAGGTAATTTCAGTATGAAGGACTACACAGACTGGTCCTAAATGAGAGAATCCTATTGTTTGGTGCTAAATTACAAGGACCGTTGTCACTAAGCAAATAAACATGACACATCGCTAAAGGAAATACTCTCTTGGCCTTTTGGGACCATGGACAAGAGTTCATCTATATGTTGTATTTATTATTTTGCTCATGTGTTCTGATCAGATCTGGGAGCCTGATTTAACCGTCCTCTGTACCTCTGCACAGGCCTTGTCTACTGACTCGGTGGAGAGGCTGCCGGTGTTCAACAAGTCCGCTCTGCGTCACTACAAGCTCAGTTTGGAAGCAGACGATTGGTGCGTCCCCTCCAAGGAGCCACTGAACCTGGCCAACTACCGTGCCCAGAAGTGATTCGATCACAAAAATTACCTGACTTTTTGAAAGGAAAGCCACCCAAGTCCACTGTTACGTACTGTACCATTTAAAGACTTGGTGATGTGCAGTTGAACTATTCCAGAGGTGGGGTTGGACCTCAAGTGACCCATGGAGACCAAACGAAGCGAGAGAGTGTCGTCTTCCTGGATCTTCTTTGCATTTGTGCTTTAACAAGATGGTAGAAGACCACGTGGAGGTAGAAAGAGTTGAGGACAGAGGGAGGGAGAGAGGGTGGGAGAGAAAGAGGGAGAGAGGGAGTTGACCTGAAATTTAGTGAAGTGGCTACACGACAGTTCTGCAGATTCAGCGGCTCATAAAAAACAAATAATTAGCTTTTTAGGCAAAAACGGACTTGGACCAGCTCTTCTTCTTCTTGCTGTGAAGCTTATGTAACATGTTGATTTACAAATTTTGGAAGATTGAACGCCCAATTAGACTGTTACAGTCGTTACATGTCATCAGGCTGCAAAACAAAAGTTGATCTTTTTAAGTGTTGTGTTACAAAATGAATCACTTCTTCCAGTCCTAATCATAGAGAGTACGTCCAAATGTTTGACTTTTACATATATACGCGCATCTATGTATGTTTAGCCGTTAAAGGTGCTCATGAAAGTGTAACCAAGGACACCTCTGATGTTTCGGCTGGGACCTTAAATCAGAATCACTTTCATTGGTGAGTGGAGCTGTGGAATAAATGCACACTCAGCAGCCGACCGAGGTTCGAGGAGGGTTTGGTTATATTTTACAGATACTGTAACACAGTCGGAGTTATGTAAACGAGTCTGTTGTCGACGTTTGTGGTTATTCATTAATTGATAAATACGTGGGAGTCTGCTGAGACGAGCTTCCTCTGGGCGGAGAACAAGCCACTGCTGTGCTGTGTATTGTGATCCCAGGTGTGTGTGCTTACGTAAGGTGTAATTCATGCACTGTGCCGTTGAAGTGTCTGTGTTCCTTTGTGTTTTATAGTCAGGTGACATATTGGAGAACTTTTATTTTTCTAATAAAACAAATAAAATAAGCCATCTGCTCTGTGTCATTGATGGTGATCGATGGTGAAACACGTATGTGTTAATTACCTTCTGAGGTTTGAGGCTCTTTCAGTGCTCGTGCTGCAGATATCAGGGGTCATCTGCTGGATTCTGCGGAGGTCATAAATGATAGGGTTATATAAGACATGCTGGACATCGGTGTGTGTCTTTGTGTGTGTGAACACAAGGTCAGCCTGTTCAGTCACACAAGGCCTGTTACGTTTTCTTATTCTATAAAACATTCACCATCCATCTCCCCCAGTAGCTCTCCCGTTTAGTGCTACGTAGCAAAAGCTAACACGTGGAGAAGAAGGTAAAACATCTGTTATCTTTGTAAACATTAGCAGCTTCTCAAGATAAGGAAGAAGAAGACTTTATTAATCCCTGATGATATCCTGTTTCAGACCACCAAAGAAATATAGAAAACAATCAATGCCACAGAACAGAACAATCTTTTTTTTAAATGATTCGGTAAAGATAAGGAGCCGTTTAATACCAATATTGTCCAGTTGCCCCCCTAAACCCAATAGCTGGTTGTGTCATCTTTGGCAGCCACAACTGTAATCAAGTGACAACTGACAATGACTCTTTCTCTTCACTGTGGAGGAGATTTGTTGTAGAATTTGTTCAGCTACACTGGAGGGCTTTCAAACACCACACGACAGCAGGTCACCGTCAGGGTCCGGTAGGTTTGGACAGCTCAAGCTCCTTTATTTTGTGTGATGTGTCAAACACATCAGTGTGGCAAAAATGCTGAAAACAAAAATGTCAAGAAGGAGCAAATACAGCTGATCAACCATTTATCCTGTCATCTGAGCGCCTGTTATTATTCTGTTTTTCACCAATCGCTGATCTAATATAAGATAAACACAGAGATGAATATACAGAATATTACAGAATATTAACTCATACATACCAAGAAGGATCGTACTCAAAAACAGTCCTGATAATTCAGCTTTGCTGCTGACAAACCAGCTCACAGTCCTCTAGTAGAATCTGCAACTGTTTCAGGTCACGTCTCCGCAGTAGGTTTGTTGAGTAAAAAATAATAATAATAACTGAAATCAGACTCATTAAAAAGAATTAGGAGAATAATTGAGGTTTGTGATTTGCTGCAGATTAACACCTTAAATTAATAATTAATTGTCATCTAAAAGTTAGTAGCCTAGTAGTTTCAGTATAATATGTCTTTTCAGCTGCTAATTAATGTAATAAGTTATGTCTGAACTTTCAGTGACCATAATCAGATTCTCGGCTGTCTAACAGTAGCTATAATAATAATAATAATAATAATAATAATAATAATAATAATAATAATAATAATAATAATAATAATAACACCATTATTATTGATAATGTATTATTGATATAGTTTAATGATACTAACAATAATAATGTTCATAATTGTTGGTGTTATTGTTATTCTTATTAAATTTGTCACAGAATATTATGCAGCAGTGATGCACATGATGTTTGACATGTCCTGTCCTCAGTTTCTATAAATATTGATTGTGTATACAGATCCACGGACACAGTGCAAACCAGATAAGATTGGTCAGGTTATATAATTGAAAGCCATCTGTTATCTAATATCTTTGTCAAACAAATAAACAGGAAGTATGCAAAAGAAATAGATAAAGAAAGAAAGAAAGAAAAAAGAAAGAAAGATCTGTACATCTGTGGTGACTGACCACTTTTGACAGAAAAAAAACCCTTGAAAAAATGAATTGATGTATATTCTTCATAATGTAAATAAGCTTTTTTTAATTGCACCTTTATGTTGCTCTAGAAAAAAACTATTCTACAATTGATCGTTCAGAAGAAAATCCTTGCTGAATGATGTGAAAGCCCATAAAACTTTAATTGTATTCCAGTTTAGGGCAAAAAGCAGCCGATCATTGAACCTGCAGCGACACCAAGCGGCGAGAATTACAAATGTCCCCCCCACCCCGCCCCTCTACATTTAGCTGAATCTTGTTGATAAACTAATAAAAAAACTTTACTGTAGAGGGTGTCTTGGTGGAATTTGTCTAATGGGAATGGGGATGTAAAGGAGCCCATGACAGGTAGTGTCATTTAGCAGGAAGCAGCTACGTGCAGGATCAGGGGCGCCGCTGACCTGAAATGGACTCTTGTTGACTCAGCCTATCAGCTAAAACACTGAGGACATGCCAGCGGGAGGGTGCCAAAGCAAAGGGTGCAAACACCGAAACAAGGTCGGGCCCCAGACATGGACATTGGTGAAGCTTTAGAAGATCTTGGTACAACCAGTTTTCAGTTGAGCAAATTGTGTTGACGCAACACATAAAATCTGTTTTGATGACACAAAACTGGGTTAAACAGAACAAATACACACCAGACACTGTTTCAAAATGTTAAGCTTTTATTTTTGTAATTCTGTTTTTGAGATATTCTTTTTAAACTGAAGTTGTTTTGTCAGTATTTTTTTTTTAATTATCTGTTTGTTTTTTTTAAATCTTATCAGGAGGCCTAAAGGAGAAGAGATGCTCAGGTAATTCAGCATTCACAGTCATATGTTTCAACAACAGAGCTGCTTTCTTTTTTTTAAGTCTCTTTTTTTTCCACAAATGCTGTTGTAATATTAGGTTAACATTTTTTGTTCATGTTTCAAAAATAGAAAATGTAAATAATAAACATTCCATTGAAATATTCTTTTTATTTTTCTCCCTCCTGTCATTAACATGGTATCCAGCATCATTCCTGATAGAATAAAACCTTCCCTGAATGGAGAGAAGCCTCTTCTCCGTCAATTTCATCCTCAGCCGACTCTTATGAACAGTCCAAGAAAACGCAGCAATAACAAAAAAGGAATAAACATAGCTTTAATTGCCAACAAAGAGGGTTTTTTTTAAAAAAAAAGAAAACTAAATAGGGGAGAATCACGATTTATGTTGAATAAAAGTAGTCTTTTTTTTAAACAGAGACGAGGCTTCTCTTCACACTGCATTTCACAATTCAGTTAATCATCATCTTACAGGTTTTCCCACGCATGCAGTTTAGAATTCATCTCCAAAAAATAGGATAGAAAAATGCAAGATCAAAGGATGCAAAAAGAAGCTTCTTCCTCAAAATAAGCGAGGGGAGAGAGAGGAGAGGAAAGGGCGGAGACGCAGGACGAAACTACAGATTAGCTCGGTCGAACCCCAAAGGTTTCCGCTGGTTTATGGATGAAAGTGCAGCAACCAGCTGGGTTTGAACTGCGAAGTCTGATCCATGTTCTTAATCATGGCTGACCAGTTTATTTACTCATTTTTGTCTGGCTAAATCAGTAGAATCATCAATTCTAATTAAAACGTAACTTGTTCGTGAACCTTGAACGTTTACTAGCTGATTTTGTTGTGATCATCTAATTAGCTCGTCTAACGGTCTGTGCTGTAGCACCGTGTGCAGCCGTGCGAGTATGCCGAATTGTCCGTCCGTCCGATGCTAAAGCACACCGAGCGCGCACATGCAGGCGTGACGTGTGGCTCCGTACATGCGCGCAACCTTTGCCACAGATACAACATAAAGGCGGGAATCCAAAATGATGCCGCCGAAGCCTTTGGGCAGCGATCGTGGTTGTATCTCACAAGCAAGCAGCGGAACAGTTGGATCAACAGAAAATACATTTCTTTTCCCTTTTACTTATTAAGCTAAGTGCTAAAATACACACATGCCAAGTCAAGAATCTTACTGTTGCCTCCTGAGGCTAACAGACTAGCATGATATCAACGCAAATTCTTCAACCCGTGCTGATCGTGTTTACTTTTGTTGGGTTAGAAATAAAAAAAAAAAAAGGCTGTATCTCACACATGACAGGTTTGCAAAATTCTGACATGTTTTAGAACAAATAAGTCACCATTCACTCATCAGAGTTGCCCTGTGAACAGTTAGAGATCAACCCACATTTTGCTGATCAAACCACGCAAGTGCTGCTGACAGAGGTTGATTTCACCTGGCTGCAGCAAAGCGTCATGGGAGGGTGTACTTTACCCCTTTAGGAAGACAAGTAATATTAAATATTACACTCGTTTAAACACTAGGACACTGTGGAAACAATGAGACCCAGTTCAGTGGGACAATCTGGATTCCTGAGTTAAGCCCTGTTTCCCCAAAACAAAAAAACAAAATAAACATTCGGACTCCTTTCTTGATAAGAGAGAATTTTCAAGCAAATTCAATATAATTTTATTTATTTATTTATTTTATCTTTCCACCAATTCTGGGATAAATGGTGTTGGGATAGCCGAGACGGACCCCAGAGTTTGACCTTACTTTGTAGGTGTGTCATGTCCTAAAGGCCATGATCCAAAGGCCATGATCTAACCATATGAACTTTTCAGGTTTTCATAAAACCTGTTTAAGTTTTAAAACAAACAAACAAAAAAGATGAGGGAAGCCAGGTCGCAGCGACATCTTTTTTCTTTAACCAAATACTGCACTTATTACAGGTCACCCTTCACGTCACCCCCTTTCTTTTAAGATCCCCTCATTCAGTGTTTATGTTTAATCAGAATAATGGGAGCATTACATGGTAATTTTGAAGTTGCTTCATCAAACTGGCCACTATGTTTGCAACACCACAGACGTGCAAAACTTCCTTTTAGTGCAAAGGTTAGCAACAAATTGTTCACCAATGTTGGCATTTAAGCCGGAAAGCTAGTCATCAGCTTTAACAGTTAGCTCTCATTTCTTCTTCTTGTATTATTTTGCTGCTAGTTTAGGTATTTAAGCACTACAGTGTTACTGTCAATAATAATGTTAGTAGTTGACATTAGACTTTAGCATGTTTGACTAAAGCTTGTTTTAAGAACATGCTGGTTATATTCTGGTTACATCATATTCTGCTTTAATCAGAATATGGATCGTAATTGACTTTCTCCTGTTTGTCAGGCCTTCTGATGAGAACATCGCAGGAATATTGATAATCAAGAACCATTTGACATCAAATCTGTTTTCTGGTTTATAAATACTGTATATACACGGTCTTATACTGGTGTAAAGGAAGGCTACACCAGTAAGCATTTCTTGTCCTTTTTGAGGGTTTTGGTTAAAAAAATGAAATAAGTTCAACTGTTTAACAGTTCTTACTTCAACAGAATTTACCAACCTTGACCTGCAGGGGGTCAAACTGAACTTTACTTATGAATATCTGCCTCGACAGACATGAGGATGATGAGGCAACCATCTTCATCAGAAATAAAGTCTTTCTGGACGACTGTATTCGGTGTGACTTTAGGGAGTGGCTGCCCTAAACGTTCATAATCAGTAAAAGTGATGTTGTGTGAGCTTGAGTGAAATACAGTCAATAATGAGCACATTCCCAAGCCTTTAACCTAAACAGTTCTAGTAGCTTTGACACAAAATAAAAACAACTAAATATATGGGGCTTTTTTTTTTTACCTGGTTTACCTGCAATAATTCACATCAAAGCCACAGAAAGGGGATACTGTTGATCCTACACACAGAATTAATGACACTGCAATTCAATTGCACATGGGTGTGATAATTACGACACACAGCTGCCGTTGGAGGGAGTCACACGCAGGGTCCGAGAGTAAAAAGTCATATAACATAAAATAAGAGGAAGAAGCAGGCTAGGAGGCTGCGAGGAGTGCAAATACAGTGGCCACTGTGGCAGCCCTCGAGTATGCAGTAGCGGAGTGAAACGGAGGGATATCGTACAGAACAAACGTTATTTTTGTTGGATTTTGGAGCCCTGGTGTTTGTAGAGGAGATCAGGGTGGCTCGCAGACATCATGCAGAATCTTCATGCTGGCGAACTGTGTCAGAAACACCCATTTCTAATTTGTTCGGAATGCAGTTTTTAGTTTGTCTCCGAGATGTTCTGCCACTCCCGCTGGATAACTGCCTAGACGAATAAAAATAACTCAAAAAGCCTTCTTGGAAAACACCCCCAGAGGTATAAAATGTATGGTTGGCAGGTTCTTCGCCAACCCCACCGAAACTGCTTACTGCGCAGGTTTATTAGCAGCCAGGAGGGCTGAATGAAGTCGTGGAGGAAGGGGGATGAACTTGCATTGCTGGGTGAAAAAACAAACAAACAAACAAACAAAAAATGTTCATTGTGGTCTCCCTCACCCCCCTCCCTTCTCTCTCCGCTCTTTCTAATAAAGCTATTTTAAGTGGTTTTGGTCATGCCATGCAGTTCGGACAAAGAGGAGGAGAAGCAGAGGCGTCCAGATGCAGAAAAAGAGGCGACCGTGACTGAAAAGGGGCAGCAAATGAGAGAAAAACAGTTCACCTCCATCTCTGGTTTGGTTCGTTAAGGTCCTGTCATGTCAGCTCCGTCTGGATGATATCGGCTGCGCATGTGATATGATGTTCTTTGATATGTACGGCAATGTCTCAGTCGCAGCTCCTGGAGCTCAGTAGATATTTGCAAAAAAAGCTCGTCCTGACATCACCATCGACCGTCCCTGGAGCTTGCATAGTGAGTGTCGAAAAGAGCGGCAAATTAGCAGGAAATGTAGCTTTAGAGTAGCTCCGTGGAACAAATCGTGTGCAAGCGAAGCAGAACAACTACAAAGGGAACGTCTCGGTCTCGTGCGTGCACACAAGGACAGTATCCAGGTCAGTGTCTGAGACTGTGGTGCTTCATACCTAAACCTGTTTCCAGCCCTTTGTACTGAATCCCACTGGGAGAGACGGGTGGGGGGGTGGTGGTGGGGGGGGGAGGGATGAGTTCACCCTGCCCTCATCTTCTTTGAAGTTAAAGGGGGCCTTGAAAGAGACAAAGAAAAAACAATGTGATGCAGGTTTGATAAGTGACCTTTGACCTCATGCATCAGGCCATACGACATAGGGGACCCTGTGGCGAGCTGCGGCGTGATTACGGGCATGCTAGCAATTTAACATGACTTTCTCAGCATCATTTAAATTCACAAAAAGTTGGGGGTGACCAGAGGTCATGTTATATGTTGTTCCTCTGATGACCCCTGCACGGACCCTTTAGCACCCCCACGTTTTGTTTATTTTGTTTATTCGAAGCTTGTGCAGCTTCTCATGGATACTTAGCAAAATTCACGTGTGCTCACTCAGAACTGAACTCTCGAACGTGACACATTAACATTTTTCCATCTGCAGGTCTTGCACACACGTGCACACAACTCGTCCAAGTCCTGCGGGGGCAGCTCAGTCCTCTGATAAAATAAATCGTTGGCTGGTAATTAGCCGAAAAAGCCAAAAGACATTGAGGTCACAAACTTAATGAAATCAAAAGAGGGCAGCAGCCATTGAGGACTGGTCCTAAATTTAGATGACGAAGCTGATGGGACCGTCTACAGACCTTGACCAAAATTATATGATGTTCAATGCAACCACTTAGCTGAAATGAGGAAGACATTTCTTTTTGGTTTGTCTCTCATCCTTCTTACCATCTCAGTTGTCTATCTCCCCACATTCTTCCTCCCTCTGATGCTGCCTGGTCAATAATCCACCCAGAAGGCGCCATGTTGCCGCACCATTGCCCCCCTCTTCGCGGTTGCAGTCTCATTTTCTGGTCGATTTATGTCTCCGTTCTTGGTAAAATCCAATATTTGGGTAATATTTTTCCTTCCTTTGTTGATGTCAGCTATTTTTCGGTGTCTTTCTGGCAGAGACTTCAGGAACATCTAAGCGATGTTGAGTTGGGATCATTAAAGTCCAACAGGAAGAGCGGGTGCACGCATCAGTCACGGCCACAGGAGGAGAAATGAGTTCAGGGAAAGCACGACAACATTTTCAAAGGCAAGAGCCGTAAAATGGGGCGCAGGATAGATGTAAAGTTTGACAGGGTTTTCAAGCATGCTTTGAGCAAACAGTGATACATTACACAGGAAGAGAGCTCAAGAAGGAGATACCTGAGTTGTGAAAACTGTAGATTGACAGGAGGTAAATGTTGGTAACATTGGCCAGAAATGAGAATACAGCCGTCTTTGTTTCTTTTAGGTTGATACAAACTCTGCAAGAACGGGGAAATACGTTTTGGTTTCTCCCTGGTTTGAGGGCGTGCACTCTACGCATCACCCAAGCAGAACCTTTTCCTCCTTTGGTTCCCAACAATTGTGTAATTGGTCAAAAACTCAGTGTGCACTTGGTTGTTGGGGGAAAATGGAAACACAGCAGACAGCTTTGAAGAACGTTTCACGTGAAACATCCCAAGACACGCAAATGAGCAACAGTTAGTGGAAAGAAGTCGCCCAATGTTGTGTACAAAGGAGAGCATCTGTCACTAAAGATGGTGATACTGTTACAACAAATTTGTAAAGGCCGACTTGACCTTTGAGGACTTTGCAGGAGTTGTGCAGGAGTCTGGATCAACCTTTACATGTTGGACTTTCACAGGGTGCTGCAAGAGTGGAATAGAGCCAATGCAACCTCTTCAAAGATTATTAGGAACAGCAGTCTTGGACCCCAACCATCCAGTCAAGGTTCCACACTTTCAGGGTCAAAGGAGTACCAGATCCTACACAATCTGTTCAAAATTGACCTTCACTTCACCTCGTGACTTGGTTGGAACACTAAAATGAATGTTAGATTCTGGTTGCTGCTGCTGTTCCACCAGAAAATAAAGGTGTTCTCCCACAGGGATCAGAGGTCAGATGTCTTCCTATCAGTAATATCACGTAAGTTTCTAATTCCTTTTTAGGAGGTTGCAGTGAATCATGTCCTTCTCACACCAAGGAGGAATTTTATTGACTGCACAGTAAATGCAAAGACTAAAGGAAATCGGCTGATGGTGTGTGATGAAGGCAGAAACCAAAAAAAGGCAGACAGGTGGTTGGACAGAAGAGGGTCTCTCCTCTCTCTTGGAGGAGGAGCGGCGCGTGGGATGGCATAAGATGGATGTTTCTGTCGTTATGTCTCAGGGTTAGTTCACAGTTACTGCTTCTTTTTGCATATATCTGATAAACAAAGAGCTCTCAGAAGAGTTTTCTGTGAAAAGAGAAGCGGAACAGAAGAAAAAGAGCTACAGTTACAGTATTAATACATTTCTCAAGCCCCTCAAGATCGATAAGAAAGCAGCTATACAAGACCTACTACAAACACAACCCCTTCCCCTCCTGAAAAAATAAACTTTCCCACCCCTGAACAGCCCTGTTACAGTACCTAACTTGGTCTCTCTCGACCAATAGCATCATAGCATTTTGGCATGCATAAAGTCAGCTCGTCTCACCTCCTGCATTCAAACAGGTGAGCTTTTTTTTTTTGTCCCGCATGCTTTGTTAGTGCATATGTGTGCATCTAGACACACATCCGTACACTCTCATAACATCTAAGTATGTACACATTCATCAGGTTCAAGACTAAAATCTTAATGGACCTTCGCACATTTTTTGTAGTCATATCCTTATTGCTTGAGATGGAAACCCATGCAGATTCATCTAGAACGTAACATTTTACATATGTACACCGTAGGGACGAATATGGCCGATCAGCAGTGGCAGGAGGAGAAGAAAAGGGTGATGGGAAGGGAGAGGACCACCGTGCAGAGTATGTGTTTTGTCCATGCTACATAGTAAAGGCCAGAATATCAGTTTATCCTGCAATGTGAGGACTTTTTTAAGAAGTGGGGACACGTTGGCTGGTAAGAGGTCTGGTTGAGGGTTAAGTCTTAAGGTAGCAATGGGTTTAGGTTAGGTGAATGTATCATGAAAGTCCTCACAATGATCGACTTACAAGGGATTGTGTGTGTATGTGTGTGTTTGTGAGTAAGACTCTATACTATTACTTCTACTTTCTTTAACGGGTATTCCCATCAAAATAACAACCTTCTGTTTGGAATTTCTTTGAAAGCTGTGCACGTTTGCTTGGTGCGTTAAAAAAAAACATCTGGAATTTTTAGTGGGTTGAATCCCTAGCTTTCGTCATTCGTTGGTTCTTGGTTGGGGAGGAATCACCGACATTTTTAAAGGGTCAATAACTCCACCAGCTGATAGTCTTTTTCTCTAAAGTACATGTGATCTGCGTTTGGCTAAAACATCAGCGTATCAGACTAAATTTGGTGTCCGGAATCGTCTGTTCCTCATATTAATGAAGAAATGTTCAATTCAAAATGAATGAGATGGACAGAAGACATCATCTGGCGTCACTGTCAAACATCAAAATCAACATTTGTTTTTGTTCCAAGTAAAGAACGTGTGTTTGGTGCGCACCTTGGAGGTGGATGGACACAATCACACACACGGACACACACGCGGACACACACACATGGACACACACACACACACACACACACAAATATGCCGTATCGGATCGGAAACACCGAGCTCCAAACCAGCATGGTCTCATTTATCTACATTGCATATTTCTCAGTTTGCATGCTGTCCCGTCCGTCACGTCCTGTCCCGACGTCGTCCGCCGTGCGGCCGCAGTGGTCGCCTGGTCTACCACGGGCTGTCGCTCCAGTAGCCATTCACGGTGCCTCCCACTGAGCGGCCCGAAAAACAAAGAGGAGAATGGACGGACAGAGGAGAAGGGGGGAGGATTGGGAGGAGGGGGAGGTGGGGGGTTAGGAGGAGCAAAAAACAGGGAAAGAAAGAGAAGCCGAAAAAAGGGAGAGAACTGAAAAATATTGCCACTGGCTGCTGAGTCACACTGGAGTCTGATGGCGGCGATGGTGCTGATGACAGTTGCTGATGATGGTGGGATGGACCGCACTTGGAACAGTCTTAGCTGCTGTGTCCAGTTTTTTTTCCAGATAAAAAGGCCAATTACCCCATCAGGGTAAATAAAACTTCCTTGTGGTTTTGGTAATACAAACATCAAGTGATTGGGTTACATTTATATTAAAATAATAATATGGGTTAATAAATGATAACAAATTAGTTGTGTAGCTTAACGTAAAACTGGAAGTAAAGGGGAAAAGCAAGTCCAATGCTGTTCAAGAGTCGAAAAAAAGAAGTTACCAGCTTTAAGAAAAAACAAACTTTAAAAGCCACTGTTGTGTTCTGAACCATCCTAGCTATGCTAGCGTGTTTCGAGTGTGTAGGCTAATGGTAATCAGAACCCAGAAAGCTATATTATCCTACACTTAGATAAAAGTAAAAGAATTTAAGAAGGTGTGCAGCATTTGGAACTAAGATTCACGCTTTCATACTGTCTCCCTCCATTTTTAGTTAGAAAAAAAACCCATGGTCCAACAGTTATTTAAACAGATTTCTGTTAATGTGACAATATTGTGGACATAATGTTCTGCTCTTTTCTGCATGTCATGCAAGTAAAAGCTGAGATTTGGCTTTTAGTTTGTGCCCTTCAGGAATACCGGTTCTTTGTGTGAAGAAACCTAAACTATGTTCAGGGAACCTATATTAATTTTTTTTAGTCTTGCAAAAAATGTAATTTTAAGCTTCTTGGTATAACCATTGGATCATCCTGAATAAAACTGTACATGCTGTAGTGACGTGTGTGAGCGGAGGTTTGTATTCTGAGGTATAATATCAGAAATATGGTTTTATTCACAGCTAGAGTTAAAGCATCGTAGTCCAAGTGCAGTCAAGATGCATCACAGGGGAAGCTAGACTTTAACTGGTCACTTCAGTCTAAACTAATCTAGATTCTAGCCCTGTTAGTAAGGCAGGTGTGTTAGTGCGTGTCTATTTTAAAATACATTTGCTGAAGTTTCTACCCAGGATCTTATTGGTACGTTGGTGGACTAGAGCCTAAAATAACTGTTTTCTCTATTAAGACTTCAAACTTAGTGTTTTCTTTGTTTTCCAGGGGAAAATATTGTCGCTATTGCTGAGGCGTCTGTCTTTCCCTGTCCGCTATACTACAAGATGGAAGGGATGGGGGAGTGACATCGCCTGAGCCCAGGCGGCTCAAAGGGCTCAAAGGTGGAGTTGGTGATGGGGGTGAGCCGCAGCGGCGCGCCCGTCATCCCGGAGATATTGTTCAGGCTGCGTGACTTCTCATAACCCGTGGCTGCATGAGAGCAACGGGCGGAGAGGCAGAGATTATGAGGGGGGTCATTCCATGTTCCCATGATATGGTAGAAAGTTAAAACATAATCATACAGACGGTTTTATGGAAGAAGAGGATGCGATGGTGGATTCGTTGATGTGATGTTGCACAAGAGGAAGAGCAAATATGAACCATTTGTTACACAAGCAGTTAAAAAAGGAAACAAGGTCAGGAAATGGGGATAATAATCACAAACGAGGTAGAACAGACAGATGAGTGGAGGGACAGACACATGACAGACAGACAGAGACAGGACAGAACAGGAATATTGGTTACAAAATCCAGATGTGACAGTGTCCCTCAGATACGGGTGGTGCTGTTCACACCGACATCAACTGTGTGGGGGAGCGAGGATGCAGCAATCCAGTGGATTCACCCAGTGTGACCAGTTCAAATACAGGCCGCTACATGTTGTGTATGTGTGTGTCCACTGGACCGTCTGCTCTGAGATTCCCAAAGACAGAACAGGAAACAGGAAGTTTTGGGGAACCCGGAGCAAAACTCATCTGGAGCCAAGCACAGAGGTAGAAACACGCAAAACCCCGAGAAAAGAACATCGTCTGACTTTAATTTATTTTAGTTTTAGGCAGGAAGACGTCAGAAAGAAAGACAGACGGTTGGTCTGACGGGAATATTTATAATAATATTCTGGCTGCAGCGCTGTTGGAATTAAAAAATTAAAAAAGGTTTTTGAATGGATTTTTCAGGAAAATTGAATTTTAGACCATTTTTTTCCCCTGTTTAGTGGCTATTTTTAATGGAACCCTGAAAATTAATATATTTTTTACTACACCAGTCAATTATTTGATTTTTAATTCAGTGTAAATGAAGAAACTATTGATGAATCAAAACATGACGGTGGAATGATGAAAGCATTCAGACAGTTTGGACGCTAGTCCTTCTATTCCTCGTTAAAAGGCCTTGTTATGAATATGAGATATTTTATAAATACATTGCTAAGTGAGACATGCTTTGTGAATTTCTTTTTGAAACCACGCTCACACCGCTGATCATTGAGTCTCATATTACTAATATAATTAAATCCATTATAATTGGGGAACAGTAACCAGTGAACCCATTGCATTCTGAAAGGGTGCTAGTCTGTTGATAGTCACGCGTTATGATCGTAAAATGTCAGTTGGGAATTAATGTTCTATTTGCTTCAGTCTTGATGAGTGTGTATCTGTGCATGTCTGTTGTGTATCAGCAAACACTGAGCTCTGATAGTTGTGTTTGCAGTACTGGGAGTTGTCACCACGGGGATGAATCAGTAGCACTCACAGTAGCTCTTAGCTGATTGGAACACACACACTCACACACACACACACACACACACACACACACACAGTGAAAGAGAGAGAGAGAAAAACAGCTGAAGATTGATTGGGATCAATAATTATAGAGTGCAGCTCCAGCAGCAGCGGCCTATAGTGAGCTGATCCCTGATCAGTGCTGATTCTGATTCAGAGTGCAGATCTGCCTGAGCAACATTAACTAATGAATAAAACAACAGCCAAACGTGTCATTGATTAGCCTTTTTATCTGTCGTTGGCTCCACAAGTTAAATCACCAGCTGCTGGTGTGGCTACCTCTGACCAATGGTTAGCATCTACAGCTAGCATAACGTTCGGACGCGGCACGCTGACTGTACTGTAGCTGTTCGGTTCTTCCTGCCTTGGTTGTGGACCTCTGAAGCTGCCTCACTGTCCGGCTGCTGTAAAGGGTGAAATATTTTCACTGCTGCACTCACAGCGCCGCAGGCAGCAGGATGTGATTACTTTTACTGTAATGTCAGGAATTACATACTGTCAGCTGCTTCAGCTCCATAAAATCCATGCAGCTTATAAAAGCTGTTACGTACTTGAGAATAGACAATTGTCTCCTTTGGTCTCAGGAGTTCTTGCAGCTGCTTCCCGACACATCAGCCAAGCTGAACTTTTTTTCTCAGTCAGTGTCCAGGAAGTCTTGCGTGATTGGTCAGAAATGTTGAGTGGGCGGGGCCATCCCAAACATCGCCACAATTGGCAATATGATCTGTTGGGTGGTTCCTTCTGATGACTTTCATAAAGATAATGCAAAATCTAGGCCTCACATAGTCAAATCTCAATTATCTAACAGATCTCTTTTCTAACTGATCAGTTTAAGATAAAACAACACATTTAGTGTGAGAAGAAGGTTGTAGAAGTATTTAAGAAACACGATTTACATAATCATGAGGAAAGCATGTGCATAAAATGAAGAGCAGCTGTACTAAAGAAAGTTGCTGGGTGTTTTGTTTAAGTGGCATAATCAGATGACAGTGAAATGGATTTCGATACCTGTTTTCAATCTCCAAGAAACCCACAAACATCTGGGTTTCTTAGTTTAATCAGCACCCACTCTGACACCTGAAGAGATGCACCAGAAGGTCACGACCCCGGGTCTATTCTCGGTGGGAATGGACTCAGGCTCCTATTATTTGTGGGTTTACCAGTGGTTAAAAAAATATGTCTAGCAGCGATTTTGACGATCGGGTTATATTGTCGTGGCGTTTTGGCATGACTGTGTGAGTATACATTAGCTGATGTAAAAACAAACACAATAAAACAAACATTTGTCCAATTCTATGGATGACGAACAACAGATGACAGCTTTAGATGTGCAGCCACAAGCCCGATTCTGCTCATGCTACAGCCCTTCTGTTAACCTCATTAAAGGTCGGCCCGTCTTTCTTTCTGTCCCGTGTTGCCGCTCAGCAGAGGTTTTGCGTGTTTTTTTCAGTCATTTTGTAGGTGTGGACCTTTGCATTGATCCTGCTCATCTCACAGAAGACAAGAATATTTTGAGTTCTATATTTTCCAAATAAAATGACAGGTTTACTTTTCCCGATCCAATCAGGTCTGTGTGGGCGGCACTGCTAAACTGACCTGAGCTCGGTTCCAGAGGAGGCGTAAGACAACAACAGCACAACAAAAAAGGTTCCATCCAATGAGCAACCAGCTCTCACTGCCCTGGCGGGGTGGAGACCCCAGCAGGGGGCAGAAGCCACATCCACTCTGGTGCCTTTCCAATACAATGATGAACTGAGCACTGCTTGTTTCATTTAATTTAAGTTTACAGTTTGGCTTCATTAACCCAGTTATTAGAGTTTACCTGTGATATGAGACACATGCTGATCTGTGAATTTTGAAAAAGATTTAAGCAGCCGTCAAGTTCAGCATGGAAACAAATCGGGCAAAATCTCTTCAGGGCTGGGCAATAAGGCCCTGTAACGTCCAGGAATATCCCATTTAGTACATCAAAAGGGAACAAAGAAGGAGCAGTAAGGTGAATTTTCAGACACGTGATGTGACGCCAAACACACGGATAATTTTAGAAAATATCATAATTTTACTGTAAATAAACCTTTTAAAACCCAGCTAAACACTGACAATGGTATCTTAGACTAAAGGTCACATTAACTTTATATAATCATACACAATATAATGCAAAAAAGGGTCCCGTTGAGAGCTTTTCAACCTAATCAGATAGTATTTTGCAGTATATTGTTATATTGCCCAGCCCTGTTGTTTCATCAGAACCAGGAAAGCAGACGGGTTTGACCGGCCCGCCGCTATCTGTAAGTACCAGAGTGAGAGGAGACTGGGTGGGATGAGGAAAAGGAGGAGGAAGAGGAGGAGCAGGAGGAGGGGAAGACAGCTGCGTCCAGAATACAGACCCACACAGACAACGGCAGACGGACAAACAGACACAAACACAAAGAGAGACAGACAGACAGACAGATGGATAGTGTGACACAGGTGACCAGAGGCAACGTACAGGCACATGAAACAACCTGAAGGGGGAGACAGAAACACCACAGGGACGAGCAATCACATCAGACCCCGAAGACGCACCGTTTCAGAAGCTGTTTTGGTCACACAGAGCCAACATGCCGTGGCCCCCCTGCTGTGCTCGCGTGTCTCTGTTAGTGCTGGTTAATAACGGACGGAATGACAGTGGACTCAGATACAGGAAAAGCAAAAAATACGTATGTGTTTGGATTCTTGAAATGGCCATGAGATGAGGATGGAGCCAGAATCTCATCATTTACAACTAGATTACCGTAATAAATCTGTGAAATTTATCTCATACGTGTAAGCAAACGATTTCTAGAAATGTAAGAAAAAGTCATAAGCACATCCAAAACCACGGCAGAAGCTGTATTTAATTGTTTTTGTGTACAGTAGGTCTGTGTCTGAATACAAGCAAGGGCTGTTTGTATGAAGAACAACATTAATGTTTAAAGATTGCCTTCTGTGCCTGATATTAGAGTAATGTCTGCATAAAAGTGTCAAACAATAATCTTCAGCTTGGCCTGGATTCACAAAATAGAGCAGAACGTAATTTCAGCGACGCCAGAAAAATCTCCTCTGTATTTTAAAAGGTACTAAATCACGTTGAATATAGATTTGTCAATTGAAAGAATAGAACGAGGCCAACAGAAGTTGTCAGAGATAACTGATTAATAAATCTATATAAACATAAACAGTAAAATAAAGTCGAAACTCATCACTTTTTTCCTTGAAGTTACGTCGTTTAGCAGATTTTCATGTCACACGATCGTCATTGAAGTAGCTTGTTGACAACGTGGTGACGGGACAAAACTAATTGGATTAATTTGACGTCTATTATTACAAACCAGAGGGCCTAATTCATGTATGTTTCCGAGGGTATCTGCACTTTGGCCTTGGAATGGAAGGAGTGCATGTGGATGAAGTAACTGGTCTGTCAATAATCTGCCGATCGGCACAATGATGCGTTCTTTACCTCTGTCGAGCACATCTGAACGGTGCTAACGGTAGCTATCCGCTAACCACCATGGCATGAGGGATGTTTGCTGGGTTTGGATGCAGAGGGGACGGTGGGACCACACAGGCCCGGTCTGGACCGGTGAGAGAGCAAACGGAGCGACGGAGCGTCTGCACAGCGCTGCAGCACCTCTGCAGCACGCACAATGTGTAAGAAGCAATGGTGGGGGGGGGCTTTAGCTGCAGCCTGAAGATGGGAATGGGACACACAGTGGGAGCTGCTTTTCTCTGAGATGTTAGAAGATAGAGGGTTTTTTTTTGTTCTATTAGCATAACTCTAAAAGGAAGTTTGGTGTGTGTGATTTGGGCCCAAAGAAACAACTGTTTCACCTTTGGTCCACGTCAGGATTCTTATGATCATTATTATTATTATTGTAACTGTGTGTACCGCGCTCACGTGTGTGTTGCTGTTTGTGAGTTTCAGTGTTCTCTCAGAGCACATCAGTTTGGTTCAAAACAGTCTACTGCGCTCTCCCCCACCCCACAGAGATCCACGGTCCTGCCCCCTCCCTACCTTTCCGGACATTCCCGTCAGTCGTGCGCTGGAACTCGCCAGCGCTCAGCAGGAAGCAGGCCCTGTCGTGCGGGTAGCGTTCCCGGCTGGCGGTGGAGCCGAGGCCCCCGGTGGCGGGGCTGCGTTCGTCCCCCAGGACCTGGTCGATGGTGGGGCAGTCCTCATTGGCCAAGGCCGCAGTGTTGGTTGCCGCGTCGCCATTTTTCTTGGAGTCTGAGAAAAAGGATGGGATGGATAGATAGAGTGGGGGGAGAGGAGGATTACAGAGAAGGAGAAAAGGAAGGAAAGATGGACGAAAGTAATTAAAACCTTTGATGTTCTTTAAACATTTGAATTAGCTTTAAATGTGCTTTGTTTTCCTCTAAAATGGCTGACATTGACCTCTGGATGAAAACAACTTGAGCTACATGACACTCTTTAGCACCAGTGAACCACATCAAATACAGGTGTGTTGGGGGGGGGGGTTCTGGGTGAGGGGACAAATATGAATGAATGGTATTGCAAGGAAGGAAGGAAGGAAGGAAGGAAGGAACCAGCTAACATGTCAGATGCTGTGGTGATCAGACAGTCTGGACATTACTGATGGAAATAAATAGTAACGTATTCAAGCATCCGCACACACACACACACACACACACGCGCACACACACACACACACACCACACACACACACACACACAACACACACACACACACACACACACACAGAAACAGAAATGCCTTGGTGTGGATCAATGTCAGCCACAGCTCTCTGTGCATCTATATGCACCTAATCCTGGATTATCGGAACATGACAGCCTTGGCGGTGGAGCATCGAGCTGTGAGCAGAAGAGGATGAATCTGCTGAGAAAATGTCTTTTTTTCTCCTCCCTATTACTTCTCCCATCCTAAATTAAAAGCTATTTTAGTGTACGCCGCTCTTGGAAGAACGAGGACATCAGCAAGTTATTTACAGCTTCAAAACCTGTTAGACAAATGCTCCTCCCAGCAGTTGAGAGCCTGGAATCTGAGCTCTGATCATTTGCTTGGCGCACAAATTAATGGAAAAGGTTGAGAATCCAACGTCTTTGTTTTACACTGTAACTGTGGGAAATGCCCTTTTCATTCATCACTTGAGCTTTTCCAGGTTAAAGTATCAAAGTAAAATGTTCTGCTGTGACTTGTTTTGATTACAGCCAATAGATGTACACAGGTAAACAATGGCACAGGAGGCCAGCAGGGGGCAGTACACACCTCCGTATATCACCTGCTTCAACGACCAGAGAACACTCAGTTACAGCTAATGCAGCTTTCAGTAACGCCACAAAGAAAAAACGAGAAGCAAACCTGATCAATCAGTGTTTTTAAAACGTTAGTGATTTTTTTTAAGATTCATCACAGTGGAAGTTTGTCTCTGATACTATAAAACGTGATTCAGCCCCCGTGGGTGTGAAAGCGCACTCACCTGTCCGGTTGATCTCAATGATCTCCTCCTGTGCCAGTGGGCAGTCACCAGTGCCCATTATGCTTCCTGATCCCACCATGCCTGGTGAGAGTACATTGCCCACCAGCCTGTGAGGTGAGGCAGTCGCCATGGCGAGCGCATCTGGCTTGCAGTAGTTGGGGCTGCCTGGCTGTGGTGCTCGGGGGATATGCTTGTTCCTCTTCTTAGGGAGCTTCTGCTTGGCCATGGCCAGGGAGTAGTACATGCCAAAGTTGTTGACAATGACAGGCACGGGCATGGCGATGGTCAGCACACCTGCCAGGGCGCACAAGGCACCTACCAACATTCCCGACCACGTCCTGGGGAACATGTCCCCGTAGCCCAAAGTGGTCATCGTTACCACGGCCCACCAGAAACCAATGGGGATATTCTTAAAGTCGGTATGAGCTGCAGCCGTCGGGTCACCGGGGTCGGCGCCGATGCGTTCGGCATAGTATATCATAGTGGCAAAGATGAGGACACCCAACGCCAGGAAGATGATAAGCAACAGGAATTCATTGGTGCTCGCCCGCAGGGTGTGGCCCAGGACCCGCAGACCGACAAAGTGTCGGGTCAGCTTGAATATACGCAGGATACGGACGAAGCGTACCACGCGCAGGAAGCTCAGCACGTCTTTGGCTGTTTTGGAAGAGAGGCCGCTCAGGGCCACCTCCAAGTAAAAGGGCACAATAGCCACAAAGTCAATGATGTTAAGGGGGCTGCGGAAGAACTCCGACTTGTCTGGGCAGAAGATGACACGTAGCAACACCTCTATGGTGAACCAAATGACGCACGTGCCTTCCACATACGTCAGCCACTCATCCGTGACCACCTCATATACAATCTGTAGGGCAAGAAGGAGAAGAAACAGCGTTAGTTTTACACCACAGAAAAACCCACTTCATTAAATAAGGGTAAAAAGCAAGGATTTCCCCCAACATGCAGAAGGGCAGGGGTGGGCGACCCAGTCCTGCGACGGACCACAATCCAGCAGGGTTTCTCTGTCCTACCAGGTAGACAACTGCTTTAGCAAAGGGAACTGGCTCACAATACAAGTCTTCAAAGGTTACATCACTTTTTAACACTGTCACAACACACACACACACGCGCACACACGCACACAGACACACACACACACCCTCTACCTCTTCATTCGTGCTGTTCCCAAAAGTGACGTTCTCCGTTTTGTTGTAGATTGTGTTGAAGACTTCGTGGGTCTCTAGGCAGAAAGTGGAGATGGACAGGAGGATGAAGAAGAGTGAGCCAAAGGCCACATACTGCAGAGACAGAGACACAGCACATTCCAGCACATCAGCGTTCCTCTGAATCTTATCAATAACCTTCTAAAACCTTCTAATAGTGATCTAATAGCTCTCGGTGGAGGCGGGGGAGGGTCTGGTTCACTGCAGCGTATGTAAAGCAGCGAGCATAACGAGATTCAGTCGGGGGGGCGGGGGGGGGTGGTGGCTGTTTGCTGCAGTTCCTCTGATCACGGTTCCGTCTGAGAGATGGAAGAAGGAAAGAAGAGATGATGAATGCAGAGTGTAAAGGTAATGAGATACACATGTTTGGTGTGGAATGAATAAATAAAGCCTATCGATGTGTTTGTGTGCGTGCACGCGACAGTTCATCCGAATGTGCACACTGTAAGCTACAGCACATCACTCTGAGCTGAAACACTAGCCCAGTGGTGGTTTGATATTTATCGATATTGATATTTATCCCAACGTTTAATACGCAGCCAGTTTCCACCCTGTCCTGTTTGTGTTCCGGTTGGTCCACTCTCATTAGAACACTGACTGTTTCTCTTCAGCAAGTTAACAACACAAATTTTAACAACACAACTCACAAAATGGAGAAACTACGGGCAACTACGGGGTCCTGCTAATAAACCATGCTAATAAACACACATGTTCCCATTTGTCACAGGCTGATATTTCAAAATAAGATATGTAATGCTAACTGAAGCCCCCCCAACCCCCCTAACACACACACACACACACACACACACACACACACACACACACACACACACACACACACACACACACACATACAGATTGTCATTGGAGTATTTCACTAACAATGATGGGATGTCTTCCCCAGATTTGTTCTCAATTTTTCTGTGGCCGTGCTGAACGTAACTAAGTGGCCTTGGAAACACACCCCAACTGTAAAATATACAATTTGTTGGTTTTCTAGTTCTGTTATGTTGCGGTTTATACGTTTCATAGGCTCCCTGCACATTTCCACTGTAAATTGGTTTTATGCCGTTGCACAATGTTGCATTTTTGTGTCACGGAACGTGATGAATAAACTTCTGTCATCACTAGTAATAATTAATAATTGAGACCGTGCGATATTAGACACAAATCAAAGAAAATGTAAATCTGTGTCCGTGTGTGTGTGTGTGTATCAGGTCAGTGATGAAGTCTGACGGACGAGGTCTTCTTCTAGTCCTCTGGGAGCACATCAAGTCCCACAGCTTATTATCATGTTCTAATTTAATACGGCTATCTAGAGCTGCCCTGAATGTACACACACACACACACACACACACACACACACACACACACACACACGCACGCACATACGCACACACACACACATTTTTGATTGCATAAATCATCTTTTACAGTAAAACACCTTTCATAAATATGGAATCAGTCTAATAACACTGTCTGCTTAATAAACAAGTGTAGGACACATTTGTGAAATAAAACCCTTTATTAGTCTTGGCATAAGTGTTGCAGTAAGTCGTGCAGCAATTATTTCAGCAGTGTTTGGGTCCATGTCATGGTTCCTATTCAGCATGGGTGTCCACATGTTCTTCAACACATGTCCACAAATGCCGGAAAACAGCCTGTTAGGCTGGACCAAAGGTTGGAAAGCCTCCTCTTTTCAATGTCTTCTTCCTCTTCTTCATCCAGCTCTTCACAGACGTTCTCAGCACAAATGATCTTGGAAGGATATTGAATATAGACTTCGACACAATTACCAAGGGAGTGAGCTCCTTCATCTGAAGCTCTCTGAGAGAGAGACACGTTCTTCAGGCCAGCTGCTCCCCAAATGGACCCATTGTTTCTACGCTAGCAGACACTTTGGCAAGGGAGCAGGTTTTATTTGGCATCTGAGTCGATTGGTAAAAGCAAGAGTGCAGCCAGTCTAAGAGGATTTGAGCTGCCGTTGATGCATCTGATAAGAGGTTGATCAGGTCAAAAACTGCTCGATGCAACGTTTTAACATTTGTTCCTATATGTTGATGATCTACCGTCATTCTGTCTTGTCTTCTCTTTGATTCTGTCAGTAGTCAATGACCTAAATCTCTTTCCTTCCCTTCTTCCCTGGATAATTTCTTTGTCATGCCGCTCGGCACCCCTCATATCTCCTGTGTTTTTCTCAACTTCCTCTCTCTCCCACTGCTCTCCTTCAGTTCTCTATCGTAAACTGAACAGAATTTTTATCCTGTGCCTTCATACTCAGGTATGTTTTAGCCACTTTTAGCGTATCCTTTGCTTTGGATTCCATTTATGGCTTCACAGGAAGGTTATTTTCAGCAGAAGCTGCGCAGATGTCTGGCCTGATGAAATGACTCGTAGTTTCCATCATCAGGAGCTGAGGCGAACGGTAAATCGCTAACACATTTAGCAACCTGAGCTGCAGCGCCACGGTCTGAACTAAACGCTGGACCAAGCTGCACAAAGCAGATTGTTCCTGGCAGAAACATTTGAAAGTGAATCTTTTAGTTTTGAACCACACAACGATAGCTTCAGCTGTATTACAGCAGATTATGGTAAATGCAAACCTTAAGAGCAAAGCTTGCATTTAAAAACAGCCATGTTAGTGTCAGGCTGTGAAAAAACCTACAGACTTGTTTAAAAGCATCCGTGCAGTCCTGTAGAGGTTTGCCGCCGTTAGCATGTTGGAGAGAAAGCATTTAAACCTCTTCCGGCGACTTAGAAAATACTCATTACTTAAGTACTTGGCTAATGATGTCAATGCTGAGAGAGAAAAGGAGAGACGGGATGAGAGTCAACAGCAAGGAAAAGGTGCAAGTCAGCAACAGAAAAGTGAGAAGAAATAGAGGGATGTAAAGATAAAACGGTTCTAAGTGGAAGTTGGTGCAAGAAGAGAAAAACATCCCGGCCTTGGAGGAGGATAACAAGCTTGTTATCCTCGTAGTTTGAAACAACCGCAGGCAGATTATATCGGATTACAGCTCGTTCAGCACATAAATCTGGGAAAATTTGCCATTTGGATGTAAAAAAAAAAAAAAACTGCTGAGATTTGGAGAATAAATGTGAAGCGTGGTTAACACGAGGCCAGATCGACACAGATTTCTGTAATCTGCCATAAAACCAAAGTGTGAAGGACTTGTCATGGCAGCCAGGTTGCCAAGCAACAACACTGCAGGGGCTCACTACAGTGGGTCATTGATTTGGATCAGGAAACATCAACATGGCCATTTTCCCTAAAAAAAAGGAGGTGCTATAAATGACTAAACAAGGTTTCCATGTGTTCGGACTCGCATGTGCGCTGTGGTCATGTGACCACAAGTTGGCAGCAGAAACTGGCTGCCTAAAGATCAAGAATGATGGTGTAATGAAGCCAAAACACGACGTCTTTGTGTGACAACGCTGTTCCGCCCGGAATCACCTGCTATCAGACTGAAGTTTGGGAACAGAAGTGGGACTGCAATTGTTTCTGTAATCTGATTAATTCGATCCCATTCCTGTGTCACATGCTGCATTATCCTCTGCATGCTGGGCGCTCCTGTCATTGTCGCCTCCCGTTTTATTTGACTTCCCCCGGTTTCATTTATCACCACATCACACTCCCTGAGTCACCGTTCCCACCTTCAGCATCTCTGAACTCCAGGGGTATCTGCGTGTTTCTGATGTATGCTGTCTCATTCCATCACTCCCCCCCCCCCCCCCCCCGGAGATGTCAGAGATCAACCCCGACACACACAGCTGACACTTTTACTGCAGAGCCTCAAAGAAGCTTTGGATGTGGAAACGTTGCTTTTTAGGTCCTTAATCCATCTGAGAGTTCGGGTTTGTTCGCCTGTTGTCTTAGACAACAGATCAAAGAGAGGAAGAGCGCCTCCCTGTGGACACAACAAAACTCTCGCGTGGATAGAAAGGATTATGACACTCTACTAACACTAAAATAACTCATAGTGGGGGGTCCACCAAATACATAATCCCTGTCCCCTGTTGTTTTGTGTAGTTAAAAGATTAGGGAGAGTTGTGTTTAGCACAATGGTGTTTTTGTGCCATTTTAAAAGATATTTTGTATCATTTGTTTCAAGGTTTCATAAATTTGGAGCTTTTAGCTACAAGGAATAATACAAACATTAATAACAAAGAAGTGTTATGTTTAATAGTGAACTGAGGTGCAGGTACAGGTGTTCAGCTAAAGCCATCCATCCATCCATCCATCCATCCATCCATCCATCCATCCATCCATCCATCCATATATCCGTCCATCATCCGTCCGTCCATCCGTCCATCCGTCCGTCCTTCCATCCATCCATCGATCCATCCATCCATCATCCATCCATCCATCCATCCATCCATCCATCCATCCATCCATCCATCCATCCATCCATCATCCATCCATCCATCCACCCACTCACCCATCATCCATCCATCCACCATCCATCCATCCATCCATCCATCCATCCATCCATCCATCCATCCATCCATCCATCCATCCATCCATCCATCCATCCATCCACCCATCCATCTATCCATCCATCCATCCACCCATCCACCGTTCCATCCATCCATCCATCCACCCACCCACCCATCCATCCATCCATCCATCCATCCATCCATCCATCCATCCATCCATGGTCTTGTAAATAAAAAGACATAATGTGACACCTGAATCGTCAGCAGACTTCTCAACTGGGACTAAAAGTCTTCCAGCCGATGGCTGTGGCAGCAGCAGCTTCAGAGGTACAATAAAAGCATCAGTATGTCACAGGAATGGCTGGATTCACCCGTGTCTCCTCGTTTAATACCCTTTCTTCTGTCCCATCGTCGGCCTTCCCCTGCGTCCTCGCGGGTCTGCAGAGCGGTGGCCACCCGCCCTTTCGCTGTGCACAAACCTGCCAGAGCACTATGATAGTGGCAACCAGACGCACGTGTAAGCAAAGCGGGGCCGCACTGAATCAGCAAGGAGGAGAGGGCAGATGGCGGTGGTGGAGGGCAAGGGATCGATGGGGCACTTTGGATTAAAAACGGAGCAGCCTTCTGCCTCTTTTTATTATAAACAGACAGATTAATGCCCTATCGATTAAAAAGAATACATAACTACACAGAGGCGAAGGTTTGGAATGGAAACCTTTGCTGGGCGCTGCAGCACACAGCTAAGCAGACAGAATAGGAGGCGCTGCAATGAGCTAATGGCTACTGCATCTGAAAGGTAGAGTGCAGACGGAGGAACGCAGGAGGAGGAGAAGACGTGCTGTCACACAGCAACAGGGCAGCTATCCAACTCCTGTCTGCAGTACTGAAACAGCCCTGAGCACAACTGCCAAAAGTGCCGCAGCGTGAGCGTGTGCCTGTCCACTTCATCGGTTTAATAAGGCAAAAAGAGCTGCGCCAGATTTTAAGTGTGTCCGAAGGACAAAAGGTATATTTTAAGATGGGGAATCAAAAGGAGACCCGGTCCTCCAAGTCAAAGGACTCAAAGAAGAGGGAAAAAAAACGAAAACTGGAAATGTAGTCAGAACGGGTCCGTCTTTCTCCGTCCACTGCAGTCCTGCTGCCGCTGCCGCTGCCGCTGCCACAGAGTGCTGCAGTGCTTCACTCGGTGCAGAGGAAGCAAGTCAGGTGGCATGGAGCCCGGGACCGGCAAGCCTCAGCGTGCGGGCCGAAGGTAGTCACTGCCAGCCTGGCAACGCATCCTGTTAGATGGGATGGGATGGGTAGCCACTACACACACACACACACACACACGAACACACTAATGAAAGTCCCATCATCCACAGTTAATAGATGACGCCATTCTTGGCCGTGATGATTGACAGCTGGCCACGCCTCATTCCCTGGTATCGATGTTTCACTGGCCTTTTAGATGAGATCACAGCCGAGCCGCTCGCGGGTGCAAAGGTCAACCATTGATCTCCCACCTCGCTGGGAGTGTCGCTGTACCAGTCCAGGAGTTCACCCGGTAACAAAAGCGAAGCAGTCCAATTACCAATAGGGCGGCGGTGTGAAAGGGACCCATGCGGCGCGCGGCTGTACCGATTCATCGTGTGGAGGAGACAGAAAAGGAGGGGAGGAGAACCTCAGGTGGGCTTCTGCTGATGTTTACGTTCTGCAGCGGTGCGTGTGAAAGCCGTCATCTGCAACAAGACCGTTTACAAGGTGACTTTTGCGCGGCTAAAAGCGTTTAGTACAGCACCTGCAGGACAGTATGAGGATTAGTCTCCATTTCATCAGCTCCCTGTCAGCCTGTTTGTTTTTAAACTCTCTATTTATTATTATATTTATTTATTATTGTTGCTATGCATCAGTGCTACTGTTTAAGAAACCCAATCATTTCTCTCTTTTGCTGGCAGTTATTCACTTTTATGTGACGTCATCTTTGTAATATTTCCATCTCTGTGCCTCATTTTACCGGCCTGCTGGAGATAACAGCAGCAAATGCTACTCAACACGCTTGTTTCAGTGGTTCTCATCTTAGAATAGAACAACTTACTTTGAAAACTATGTTTAGAATAATCAAGAAACTGATGATTCCGTCTTTGTCGCGCATGAAAGCCCGGATCAAAAGGCGGTTGAGTTCAGTACCGCAATGCACTGCAATACGTCCAACGACCCTCCGGAAGAAGGTCACGGGTCATAGAGAACCCCTCCCTCACTGGAACTGAACCTTATCCCTCTTGGTCTGCTCTGATGTTTAGAAACGAAGCTCGTGCATCGTCTTGAACTGCAGCGAGTGAACAGCAGCATGAGACGGGCCCTGTTGATAACATAATAGAGTAAAAGGCTTAGTTAACGGCCCAAGGTCGCTCCGGACTTTCAAAACGTCTGAGACGAAGCCAGACTTCAGATGTACCTCATCAACTCTGGAGTGGTGGATGTGTTTTAATCTGTGAGAAAAGAGGAAACTGGCTGCGCTGCTTATTTGTGCTCAGACGTTTTCTGCTACACTTCATCTCTCTGTGGCAGCACATTGTAACTGAAGTAAAGCGAAGCCTAAAGGTACATTAACTACCCACTTCCTGTCCTTGACGTGCTTTCATGGGTGGGTGCGTTCTTCCCCTCCTTCTCTTTCTCTTCCTTTCCCTTTTGGTTCTTTACAAATAAAGAACACAAAGACAAATGCGCAGGTCAAAGATAAAAATATCAAAGACAATATCCTCTCGGTAAACAGGAACAACGGGACACGTCCAAAAAGAAAAAGGGTGACAACAAATATGATGTTTTTTTCCATGTTTTTTTTCTTGTTTGGTCTGCAAACAACAAGTATTAACTGCTAACCATGATCTGGACTGACAGAGGAAAATACAAAGAAATTTCAAGCTTTCCGTGACAGAACGTGATGGAAGCTAACACCAGAGGAAGAGAGAGGAGGGTGATAACCAGAGAGCACGGCAATACAAACAGAATAACATATAATTACACACATTAAAATATAATAAAAGACAAAAATATGATTGGTATGATGGATTTAATGTGTTCCATTAAAAAAAAAAAGAGGATAGCGTATGTTCTTGTTTTCCTCTGGGTCTCTGAGCATAGCTACACCCCCCGGGTGGTCTGAAAACAGCATAGAACCTCTGGGACAGCAGGAATGGGGACAGGATAATGGAAAATGGGGAAGGAAGGAAAAGAGAGTGAATGAAAGAAAGCAAGAACCAGATATCAGCAGAGATTCACAGAGCTGAGGCAGACACAGGTAAAGGGACAGTCGCCTGCTCAGCTCGCCCTCGCCGCAGTGTTTCACAGCGGCAGCCGTGTTTGCCCTTGCAGGGAGCAAAAAAAAAAAGCTCTTCTCTTTTGCCGAGTTCCCATCTCTCGGCATCAGCAGGAAGCAGAGACCCCTGGAACGCTGCTACAGTGACAACAAGGATGGCGACATTAGCCTGTTAGCACCCTCGACGCGGGAGCATCAGGCCACCGCAGTGCTTTGCATGTGTTTCGAGTTTGAGGTCATTATCAACTCTGATCATTACAAACACACACACACACACACACACACACACACACACACACTGAAAGAGTATCCAATGAAGGTGAGCATCGTGCTTCATGAGTCTGTTTGCAAAGCAGCCACTAGACACAATTTGATCTTCATCATTAAATATATGCCCCACCCCCACCCGAACTACCACCGCCGCACATAAAACAATCAATAACAAAGAAGCTTTAAACCTTATAATGGTTTTCACAGAAATCATTGTATTATTGATGCCAAACATGCAGGTGGATGACTTTTATGGCATGATCCATTACAGGGGATACGCTGGTGTGTGAGCGAGCTGGAGCTGGAGAGAAACAGCTGACTGAGCAGTTGTCTTCTAAGACAGGAAGCAAATAAAGAGGGGGAAAAACAAACTCTTCCCCTCGTTCTCTCGTTTGATTCATGCTGTCCAATCCTGATTTAATCACAGAAAGCAGAGGAGAGCTGCATGTGCCTTGCTGAGGTCTAACAAATCAAACCGCTAAGGAACTGAATCTGCTGGGATTTGCAGAATGTACAGACCCGATCTCAGGGTGGATCAAGCATGTCTGCAGGAGCAAATGGATCAACTGGCAGCAGAGGTCAACCACAACTACCCCCAACCCTGACCTGAACCTTCAACACAGGTGCCTGCTCTCAAACAACAAGGACTAGCCAGCATTTCCCAAAAATGTCCTCACTTTGGTAGTAAAAGGTGATCCATTTTATGTACACACAAACATGTACAGAGATGCACACAAAAACATGCGGAGACTATATTCACACACACCGGAGTGCTTTATTTTACCGCGCAGATTTTAAACATTAGGCTACATGGGCAGTAAATTGAAATAATAATAATAAAGCTTTCAAACCAAAGTGCTTCGGCTGTGCTACTGGAACAAATGGGAAACAATTAAATACTTCTGGGCTGAGGTCTGGCACCCCTCTGTGCTAACGTCACACCACTGGAAGAAACAGCAACGCAGTTACATCATTATGAGGTTTACCACTACCCAAGCCCCGATAGGCAATGGCGCTAGGGTCAAAGGTCAGGGCGATGGGTCATTTCACTGACTTTCAAAATAAAAGACCTCGCTGTTAAACTGTTGCTAGGATGTCCCACGACCTGCACACAAGTAGCTTCTGTCCCAGTCAAGAGCACAAGCCAGATCTGAAATTTACTTTTAATGGAACTGAGCTTTAAAGGCAGCGCTCTCACATTGACCACTGGTTCCCATTAGCTTCATCTGCCACACGGCTTTGAAGCAAAGAGGAGTCTGTAGTGTTTTAATGCAAACTCTGAAGACTAAGCTACTTCAAACACATCGAGCCCTCTTTTAAACTCCCAGAAGATCTGGACTGGGTGTTTAAAATGATCAAACCAACCTCGCATGGAGGCATGTGAGGACAAGGAGCCGAAATGTTGGCAAGAAGTCAAGAAGAACTCAGGACAAGATGTGAGTGTTGCTAGTAGGTGCATTTTTTGTTTCCAATGTAAAAGGTCATGGAAATCCACCTATAGATGTATACACACAGGGGTTCAGGCTTTATTTTCATGTGATTCAAACCCAGATTGCACTATAAAATCTGAACGTCTCTTTTCTTGATTCTTGTGATCTTCCACCAGTTGACTGCATAATCCTGAAATTGTTGCATCATTAAAACCGTCCCTCTGCATGGATTTGCCCGTGCATATTTGCGTGACGAGGCCGTGTCGCCACAGGCTGCTGTACTCATTGTAAAAGTGATGCTCTCAGCTTGCTCAGACAACTAGGAAAGGCCTCTGTGGGTCAATGAATCCCGCGAGAACGCTCTGCAAATGTCACGTTTGCCATGAATAAATAAAGTCTTCCTGACCGCAGGATGTGTGTGTGTGTCTGTGTGTGTGGGTGGGGGTGTGTGTGTGTGAGAGAGAGAGTGGACACAGCACCATTTTGATCAGAGATGTTTGGACAAACTCCACCATCTCAGCCGCGCCGACACTTATCCATCTCTGAGGTTTGCTAGCGTTTAGAAGGGTGAAGGGTGATCTAAAGCCTATGTGCGTTAGCCTGGTTCTGTGTACAATGTTGTTGTTTATTACCAGTTTCTTCTTCTGTGACTGCTAAACTTCTGGGATAGACTTTTCTTCACTTGGAACAAAATGGGGTTAAAGTGCATTTTAAAAGTCTGGTTCGTTTCATGGTCTCTCCTTGTTTTGTCAAACACACCTGGACAGCAGCTATTAGGCCAAATACTCCATAAAGAGTAGCATCAAACGCTCGTTATGATAGCAGATGAAGAGAAATGTAGTATGAGATAAACAATTAACATAAAGATCAGTCGCCAACAAGCTTTTGCTGCCTTAATGAGTCGAACACACGCTGCAATAGATGTTTCTACTTTCAGCACCGCTTTTACCTCAATCAACCGTCATAAAAAGTTCTCTGGATTCTCTTTTCTATTTTTACTACACCCTGACCTTGGGCCAACGACAATAGCCACTTTGGCGCTGGATAGCACCCCGGGGCAGCAAACAGCACGTGTGAAGTGTTCAATTTTTAATTGAACACGTCTGTTAGCTGAAATCTACACCTTGAATTGGCTCTCTCAGCAGCCGCTGGGCCCACTGGTGGGACTGGTGCAGCCTGAGGGCTCAAAACAGGCTTTGAGGGAAATAACCATAGCGGCAATGCAGCTGGTTCTATTGGGGAGAGATATTTTTAAGATGAATGTTTTTGTTTTCCTTTTAAATCCCCCCCTTTTTTTTAACAAAACCTGAATCATTTGATACTCAGCCCAGGAAAAACTGTTGTTTCTGTGAAAATGGCCCATGTTCTAAGGAACCAACGCAATAAATGGTTCGATTGGGGTTGAATCCAAGAATTCCTAATCCAAGGAGAACTGGAGTGTGTGTGTGTTAGAAATGGATTTAATGTAGTTTCATGGCTGGGGGACTGACAAACCTAGGAAAACCAATACTGGCCACAAATTTACAAATTCATTAGCCCTCGACCCATCCTTACACACACACACACCCACACACACACACACACACACACACACACACACACACACACCACACACACACACACACACACCACACACACACACACACACACACACACAGAGTTATTGGCGGCATGTGTGAGTATGAAAGGCTGTCCAAAGCTTTAGGGTTTATTATAGTCTCCTTTCTATGCTCGGTTAGCTCCTCTACACAAGTGTGTGTGTGTGTGTGTGTGTGTGTGTGTGTGTGTGTGTGCGCACGCTTAAGCCAGTTTTGAGTGTTTAACACAAACACACACATACACACCTGTGATAAGAGTGCAGGAGAGAACGTTTGTGGGTTTAAGGATTTATTTCTCCTCTCGTCATCAAATATACAGTTTGGTGTCCCCCGTTCTGTCTCTCGCCTTCTCCTCTTACGATCGCGGTTGTTCTCAAATTCAGGAGAGGCAGCAGAGAGAGAGAAAAACTCTGTGGCAGCATTAACCTGAAAAACCACGGAGGGGGAGGGCGAGGGCGATGGCGAAGCCCCCCTGGACATGGAGCGGGAGAGGAAAAAAATGGTGGTACCAAAGGATTACAGGTAAACTGTCATTTTGTGATAACTGTTGCCATGGTGATGGGCTCTTTGACAGTCAGAATGAATGAATAACACCCGTTACACCCTCATGGTGAATTTCTACAGTGGAGCTTGCATGTTTCCCCGGTTCCTGAGTGGGTTATTGGATGGATGGATGGATGGATGGATGGATTGATGGATGGATGGATGGATGGATATGGGTGGATGGATGGATGGATGGATATGGGTGGATGGATGGATGGATGGATGGATGGATGGATGGATGGCTGGATGGATGGCTGATGGCTGGATGGCTGGCTGGCTGCTGGATGGCTGGCTGGCTGGCTGCTGGATGGCTGGCTGGCTGGCTGGCTGGATGGCTGCTGGCTGGCTGGCTGGCTGGCTGGCTGGATGGCTGGCTGCTGCTGGCTGGCTGGCTGGCTGGATGCTGGCTGGATGGCTGGCTGGCTGGCTGCTGGCTGCTGGATGGATGGATGGGTGCATGAGTGGATGGATGGATGGATGATGGATGGATGGCTGATGGATGGATGGATGGATGGAGATGGATGGATGGATGGATGGGTGGATGGATGATGGATGGATGATGGATGGATGGATGGATGATGGCTGGATGGATGGATGGATGATGGATGGGTGGATGATGGATGGATGGATGGATGGATGATGGATGGATGGATGGATGATGGATGGCTGGATGGATGATGGATGGATGGATGGATGATGGATGGATGGATGGATGGATGGATGGATGATGGATGGATGGATGGATGATGGATGGATGGATGGATGATGGATGGATGATGGATGGATGGATGGATGGATGATGGATGGATGATGGATGGATGGATGGATGATGGATGGATGATGGATGGATGGATGGATGGATGGAGGCTGGTGCCACTGATGAGCTGCAGCATGAGGGAAGGTGTGAGGTCTCCAACATCCACACATTCCTTTCCTGTATTTATTCCACTGTGAACAAACCTATTGATCTGGCCTCTGCCCGTTCATCATTAGTGTGCTATCAACGGTTTGGGGGCCGTTTGCATGGACGAGCAGGTTAAATCCGGTTTAAGCTGCATCACCAGGTGTAGCTTTGTGCTAATGTGGTGATGGACCCTAAAGGAGCCCCAAACGTCTCAGTGAGTCGAGGCAGAGCAACGTCGCACTTGTGTTTGTTTCTGTCCCAAAGGGGGTGGAAGTGGCCTCTACGGCCCGCTGTGTGAGGAGGATGGGGGGGGGGGGGGAGTTCGCCATTCAGCCGAGGCGTCCACGTGAATGAGGCGAGCTGAGACGAACCGCTGATCAATAAACGGATACGAGCGTGCCAGCATGCCGAGCTCAGCAGAAAAAAAGGAAAACAAAGCAGGGGCGGTGGGAACGGACTGAGAAGGTCCCCGTTCTCCTCGTTCTTCTTTTTTTCCCTTCTCTGCTTGTGACTCTGAATTCATTTCTCCACCACCCTCACCAAAACACCTTTCATCCCCCCCCCCCCACACACACACACACGGCCTGGCTCACTCCCTCCGTCTCTGCAGTGGAGGAGAGCGCAGTCAGCTACTACGGGGACTGCAGTGTTACGCTATAGCACAAGCAGATGGGGGGTGGGTGGCGTTAGGAGAGGATGTAAGAGGTTTTGGTGTGGGGGGGGTGAAGATATGCATCCCAGCACTCAGCTCAGAAACCACAGCAATGAAGCAGCATGAGGTGATCGGCAGCGTTGGAGGGGGGCGTTAGCGGGGGAGTCCGTGTGGGTTAGGGGAGGATAAATATGAAACATGCTCCTCTGCAGGGGGGACCACCACTTCATCCCGTTTGGAGTCGGAGCACTGGCAAGAGCGTGGAGATGCGCCCCCACCCCCCCTCACTGAGACTAATCAGCTAAAATCCGCCGAATGACCTCAGCCGGCGAGCAGTTCTGCTGGTACTGCACTGCCCGCCCCCTCTAACCTACCCATACGTCTCCGCACTGGCACCAAATCCATCGACTGCAACACTTTTAAAGTCACCTTAGCTGTCATGCTGATGCCGCCCCCATCGTGGCACCAGTGCAGCTTTTCTATCGACGTTTGTGCCCCCCCCCCTTCCCCATGCACACACCACCACCTTCAAAGCCGGTGAAACGATAAGTTAAAATAAAGGAAAACTTAATTCTCCCCACCCCCGCGGCAACGCCACCTTCTGAGTCAGCAAGCCTGCACAGACAAAAGTTAAGAGGGTCTCTGAGACGTGAGATGTTTACCAATAATTTAGTGAGCTAAATTTAGTGAGTCCCCCCCCCCAGATCTTTGAGACCCAGCGTGATCCCAGTTAGGAATCCAGTTCTGTTCAACTTTCAATTTAGCATCTCTTACAATCACAATTATCTTTGGGTTCTTCACAGAAACCCAGAGCCCAACCACCAAAGAATCATCAGTAGGGGGGGAAAAATCCACTTTTATCAGGCAGAAACCTTGAGCAGGTCCAGGCAGGGGCAGCTTCCTTCAGGCCTTTTCACACTAAACGAAATAAAACCACCAAGAAATGATTTTGCAGACATAATGACACCGGACAGTTCAGCAAACACACACAACCACCCAGCCTCCCCCGGGAAACTACGCCCCAATGGACAGACTGTGCATCAGGCTAAAACTGGATTACAATCCTGGGACTCCCCAGTGCAGATCCTTCACTTTAATTCACACATTATATATAAATATAATTTCTTAGTGTGCCAAAAATGAACTGTCCATACATGCTGATGTGTTCAGGGTGGTGGCTGTGGCACAGCTTCCGCCCATAACATATTCCGTCATATTTTCATGCTACAGAAAATACCCCCCCCCCCCCCCCAGTGCCAGCGATTTTAACAGACCTCGTAAGGAAAGCACAGTTACAGCTAATTAGCTTATTTAGAAAGTTAGTAGGGAATAAAGTCAGCCGAGAGCAAAACAGTAAGATTTCTAGTGGGCTTGTGTTTTTACCATTTGGGGTGATTTTATGACAACAGGATGACAGAGAAAGTGCTCCCAGAAGAGAAGAAAATAGCAAAACACAGATTTTCTCCATAGCAGATTTAATAAAACACAAAGACGCGTGCACACGCAGGAGTTGTGAGCAGCCCTGAGGAACACTTACTCGGAAAAAAATGGCTCCGATGATGTGGAGCGCAGCAAGAAAGCCTCCGAACTGTGAGATTGTGCGCAGGTGACAGGCCGGACTCTTCTGGAGGTGACCATGGCTGGAGCTTACCTTATCTCCGCTCTCTGTCCTGGTCAAAAAGGAAAAGCGGGGATGAAGAGCGAGAGTGCTGAGTCGACACGTTGTCAGAGGGAAGTCAGCGAGGGAACTCCTCTGGACGTCATTGTCAGTCCTTGGCAGAAGCACCGCTGGTGATGGTATCACAGGCCGAACCTCTGCGAGCGCCTCGGAGGTAAACGCGATCTCTGACAGATGCGCGCAGATGATTCCGTGTTTAAAAATAACAGGTGGCGCTCACATGTGGCGCCCAGAAACAGAAGATGAGCGCACAACAGCCTGCAGCCGTCGGCGCTAAACTCGGAGAAAGCAGAGCCGAAAGCAGGTTCACGTGTTGAATTTGAGACCAACAAAAGAACGTTCGCATAACTCATGGATCCAGACAGCAGCACGAGCTCTTCATCTCCATCAGGCTGGAGGACGTTAGCCTGGAGGCTTCATCCCACGGCTCCTCCAGTTGGGCTTTGAAAAGCTGCCAAATCATTCAAATCAGGCCAAGATTGTTTCAAACTGTATCGATCCGATCTGTCCTCCACCACGGAATGATGCTGCAGAAGGTAAAAACCAACCCTCAACCCTCAACCCTTGTGCCTAAACTGTAGCATGTGCCTCAGAACTCGCCACGTTTCACCTTCTGACACTCGGGAGGTTGGGAAACAGTAATAATTACAGAAGATGATGGGATTGCCTGGAAGATCTGAATGCAGTGAAGAAGAGAAACCCGGTGGCGGATGAAAAGACTGACACTTGGCGCGTCAGTTGCACGTCAGACAGTCTTTATCCTCCAAGGACTCCTTGAGTTTTTCATGCGGCGGTTCTGCCGCTCATCCTGAAGTGTTGGGGAGAATCGTGCTGCTGTTCTTATCACGGGACGTTTTATTGATCCACATTCATACACTGAAGATTTAATCATAACACCGACCAAAACCTTTAACTTAACGGATGTTATTGATTTTAGAAACGGCTTGGAGCAGTTTCTTTGTGTGTGTGTGTGTGTGTATATGTGTGTGTGCGCGCACATTGATGGTAATAAAAGACCACAAGTGTGTGTGAGTGATCAGACACGTGTGAACGCAGTTTGTGGTGATCAATGTGATGGCGAGTGAAGGTGCCCCATCAATCAAATGTTGAGAGAGGGTCACGTAGACGAGGAGGACCGTGAGATTAGGATGATGATGGTCGGGACGGAGACGATTTGCACGAAATGGTCCCGTAGGGAGGAACACGAGTGACAGTAGAAGTCTGCAGGGAACAATGTCTGTCTGTCTGTCTGTCTGTCTGTCTGTCTGTCTGTCACCAACTTTGGCGCACCAATGCGCACTGTCCACCTCTGTGCCATGCGCCTGTGCGCGCCATCACAACACCACTCCGCGCGTGCAGCTGGACTCACCCGTGCGTATTTGGAGGAGTAGGGATCCTCGAAGAGCGCCCACATATTTGGCTGCCACACCTCCCACCACGTCGCCCGGCGCCCGTCCTCTTGCATGCACAGCCGCTTCAGGTCGCCGTCCGCCCCGCCGGTGAGGGCCGGATCATCCTCCGGCGCGTCCGGCTCCGGCGTCTCGAAGCTCTCCAGGGCTTCTTCTGCGTCACGGTGCTGCCGGTAGTTCATCCAGCAGCACGCCTCCACGTCCGTCTCGTCGATGCCCCAGAAGGCGAGCTCCTCCTCGAAGAGCGGCCCGCACACATCGCTGGGGCAGTGGAGTTTGCCGGTGCGGTAGTAGTTGAGGATGAAGGCGAAGGTGGCCGGGTGGCGGTCGAAGAAGAACTCGTCAGACTTGGGGTCGTAGTCGAAGTTGCTGTAGGCGTCGGGCTCGGTCAGCCAAGACAGGCGCGTCCCGGGTAGCGTTTTCAGGGTGCTCCGGTAGGTCTCGTGTCGAATCCCGCCGCAGTTGATCACGATCTTCTCGCTATCTGACGCCGAGCAAGTCATGGCTGCGCTGGAGCATGCTTCACCCGACTCACCCTGCTGCTTCTACCCGTCCCCATCCAACGCCGGGACCCCCGCTCTGTGCGCTCCTGTCCCGCCGGCCCGGCAAGTTGTCACGGCGGCGACTGAGGAGAGGAGAGAGGAGAGAAGGAGGAGGAGTCAGAGAGAGGGAGGAAAGGGGGGAGGGGGGGGTGAGCTCTGCAAGTGCGTCTCTCTCAGACTTTAGAGGGGATGCGGATTTTATGAATCAATAGATTTACCTGCTCAATGAAGGAGAACTGGATTAATTCACATCATCTTCTCAGCTGATGCTGCGAACCCTCTCAGGAGAGGTCGACAGTCTTCTGGCTGGTGTCAACGTTGGTCCTACAAATGCGACTGCAAAGGCAAAATATTGAAATGAGGCCGAGAGTCAGATATCGCAGATGGTTCATGAAGCGGGCCGACAACCGGGCCGAGCCGCGTCCCAATTGTGTTCCCGCTTACCCGAAACGTGCTGAGTCGGCTCAGAGCAGCTCCTGAAGCTCGTTGGGTTGAATTTAAAAAAACAGGGCGGAGATTGAAAACAATAAAACACTGATGATATCACTTCTCAGATACATGCAGAGGTGCATTCCAGGAGCATCTCCGATCAGCCCATAAACAGATGAAACATTGATCATCTGATTGTTTGCATGGGTATTGCATTATTAACTACGATAGACCTGCAGTTTGCTGCCTGATTTACACCTTCCTTTCCCTGCAGCAACGATTCCTGTCCACAACAGCTCACTGCACATGCAAAGTGAGCCAAATACACGTGCAAGTTAGCTAAAAAGGTAGCGTTTTCAGCCCATTAGGGTGGCAAAGGGCTGATGAGGTCGCTGCAGCCGCACCGTTCGCGCGTCAGCGTCTCAAACCGTTGGTGGGATACGGCGAGGACGTCCCAAGGAAGGTCCCCCGAGGAAGAATGGAAACAGGGACTAGTCCTCTCTGGTTTGGAGACACTCACATTTAAGGTGTTCTGCAAAGGTCAAAACAGCAAAAGAGGAAAGAGTTCAGTTCAGGGGGCCGTGATGCTGAGGTGGATCAGCCCACGTTGGACTGAACGTGAAAGAAAAGACATGAGCCAGCAGGATTTTCTTATTTTTAAGAAAGTGATCCGTGTTGTTTGCGGGAGCTCCATGGGTGCTACAGTGCAGACAGCTCGGTAGATCTTAATGCAGTAACTACAGTTGAACACACACCCTGGCCAGGTAAACCGCGGCGTTGGAAGGGTTAAATTATTGATACCCGCGGTTGAGGGCAGCAGTCTGTTGTTTCTCTTCATGCTCAGGGTGATTAAAAGAAAAGCCACCAATCACATCCTGTTTGCACACATCTGAAAAAGATTAATAAAGCCCCCCTCGCTGCTGGGACCCCAGCCCAGGCTCGGTTCCCTCGTCCCACAGAACAGCGAGAGCGCCCCTCCCTCCCCCCCTCTCCCTCTGCAGCATCACTCCGTTCCTCCTCAATGTCTTTCAATCCATTAAAACACTTGGCTCAATTAGAACGGAGCAGAGGGGATATGATAAAGTGTCTTTCGTTGACTATCCAGCACCCCCCCCTCCTCCCCACACACACACACACACACACACACACCAGCACCCCTAGCAGCAGCAGAAAGAGAGCGAGAGAGGCAGAGAACATGTATTTGCTGAGCTCTACAAAATGGGGGAGAAAAGACTGCAGCCCACCAAATCACCCCCGCCCCTCTTTCTCTCTCTCTATTTCTCTCCAGCAAATTCCCTCCGTTTCTCTCCACCTTTGCTAATCATCTCTATTGGCTGTCTTCTCTCCTCACTCTATAGTGCAGAGCTAATATGCTGTATTGGTCTGTAGCTTTCTGCAGCGCGTGCACGCACACACGCACACGCGCTCACACACCTCAGCTTGATTCTATGATTATGTTTCAGAATGCACAGCGAGCAGTTAAAGGGACAGTTCATCTAAAAATGAAAAATACTGCCAATATTTTTCCTGGTAGCTGCAGTTCTTTCCGGTCTTTTGCGGCCGGGTGTCAGCCGTAAGAGATCCCAGGCACCGAGATCTGCCGGCTCTTCCCCGAATCTGAAAAAAGAATCTTCGTACAAAGGGACACGATCTTGTCACTAATGTGCCAGGTCATTTGGTAACCGAGCGGACCGAGACATTATTAAGCATCCGTGCTCGTAACCTCATCAAGTACGATGACAAAACCATTTACTGGAGATGACACTGAGGGGCAAGACGTCGAGACGCCGATTTAGATGATTGCAACCGTGATCACTGTACAAAAATACTTTGCACCTTAAATTCCTAGCATGAGAATGAAAGGCTACCATAGAAAGCTAACCCTCGCCATAGCATAGGCCACGGTCACAGGCCTTGCAGGGGTCCACGGTCCAGAAGACGGTGGACATTCGTATTCAACCTGAGTCCAACTGAGTCGAACAAATAAAGTGTGATTGTAGCGGAGCGGCGACTATTTTCAGCCCTACTTTGACGTCATGTTGTCACTCCTGAAGGGCACACGCTTGCAAGTTCAGTGACCTTCCTGCTCCTCTGCTAAAATAAGTCTTTCTGACACCCAGAAAATGCATCGTCAGGTTTTCCCATTCGCTTAAACGCACCATTGTATATAATGCCGTGTCGCTGCAGCGAGTGCAGCGTCCTTTTTTATCTCCTTTTCATGTCTGACCTTCCTCTCCGCAGTCACCCACCTCGGGCTCCCCCTACATTAGAGGACTTGTTCCTCATTATGGCTCATGTCTGATCAAACATGGACAGGTAATGAACGCTCTGGCTTTGTAGCCACGCTGAGATCTCCTATTTAACAAATTAAGTTTGCTTGTTGAAAACACTGCTTTTTCTGGGGGGGTGTAGCTAAAACGGTCTGTCTAAAAGTCCACAAACAAGCACATGCATCTTGTTGTCTGACTGAATTGTGTTGGGACAGTGCGGCTCCATCTGTGGTGCTGAAAGGCTCAGCAGAGGCTCCCTCCTGGCCTGCAGCAACACAACAGCGACACATTCTGCTTTTAATATTTATTCTGTTACTGTGAGGGCTTTTTTTTTCTCGGGTTTACCTTCCAACATGTGTTTGCCAACTGGAGTTCGTTCTGTTTCTGCTCCATTCGGGCATCTAAACTCTGAAATGCGTTATTATTTAGAAGACACTTACATTAGAAATCATAGTGCAAGTGTGCGTTCTGCCTCTGACACAGACGGGACGATGAGACAGGTGATCTGGTGGGATTAAAGTTGGCATGAGAGCGCGTTCAGAGGCCAGAGATTCTGACCTTTGACCCCAAGAATGCAGTTTCTAGCCACTGTTAATCATGTCTTGAAGGAAATCTCTCCTTTAACTCAAATCTTTACTCTGCTTTTAGTTTGTGTTGTTGAAATGGCAGAAAAAAAGACGCACACTCATGCACACGCAACAGCAAGCATTTACAAACAAATGGACAGTGCATTAGCACACACACACCACACACACACACCCACAGTTAATGAAGTTAACATGCTGACAAGGAGCTCTGGAGCTCTTAGCAGTATAGTAGCGATCGGAGCGGACACACACACATGCAAATTACACAAAAACCAGTTCGACGCGTATCCGCACACGATCAGACCACGTCAACCTTCAGGCCTGTGTTTGTTGTGACATTGCACCAATCCTCACACATCCTGCATTATGTCACAGTGATGTGAGGCCGACACAACCCATTGTCAACATAAGCAGTAAACACAGTACACAAACAATCATGTAAATACAAGTTAGGGTGATGTAGTGTTATGAGATGATAGAGTCAGCAGCAGCTCTGGTTGTCACTCGTTTCGCCAGGTCGAGGCTTATATCAGGTGATGGATTTGGCCATGCAAGAATATTCAATTATCTGCAGTTTGAAATGCTGTTTTGCCCTTTTTTCATAAAAGAAAAAATCCTGAATAGCGTTTGAGAATTCATCCTCTATTGGGATCTGCAGTCATGGTCCAAGAGCAGATTGCTTCTACTGGGAGACAAACATGTCTCAAGGTTTCTTCCTCCGTGACTGAAATATAATGTGATATGATTCCTTCCTCATAATGCGACTCTGATTTCCCCTGAACTCTTCATAGATTATAAAAATGAAGGGTGATTCATTTGTGGTTATAGTTGAAATAGGCTTCTGAAGTCATTTTTCTTCAGTATTTCTTTTCATTTTAATGACATAAATGTACCTTTAAGTTGAAACCAACTGCACTTTGCGGCTGCTAACCAGCAACAACTCTTTTATGTAAACTTTTGCATGAAATTTAAGATGCTTGTGTGCGTGTGCGCGCACACACGCACAGTGCAGTGGTCCCAGCATCCTTCCTGAAGGTTATGCCGCAGTGTGGTACATGGGTCCATCTAGTGGCCACTGTGAGAACAGCAAGAAGCCAAATCTGCAGTCTGACCACCGTCCTCTTTTAACCATGTGAGACCTGCTGCTGTGACCTTCTGCCCTCTAAAATGATCATATTCAACACATTGGATGAAGCCAGAGCAGAGCGATCACAAGAGGGACTTTTAGGGGTATAATGAAGTTAAACCAACACAGAACATAAAATAATGGCAAAAGAAAGGTGTGTTCAATGTTATTTTAATGTAATTCATATTCAGCTAAGCTGATCCAGTGCTATCTGGATAGAAAGTTGGAAAAAACTATACAGGTGTGACTAACATGTTTTCTACATTGTTACTGCAGTTCTGTGACCACTTGCCCTCCATATGTGAATGAGAGACACTCACTTCTCTGGTACTCCATGCAGACCTTGAGATCCTTCAGGGCATCCAGATGTTTTGGGCGTTTTTTTTTACTCTGATAATCAGATCAATGTTGAACATTGTTCTTAGTTTTCTTTTCACCAAAGTCAGTTTACAACATGATATCTTCCCTTTTCCATGGAACGCTGATCTGGATGTGCTGGTGGGTGAACGTCTTCAGCGGGTCTCCATCACACATGCTGAGCCTGTTTCTGTTGAAGTCCTCTGACTCTTTTTCTCTGGGGCCAGTGTGAACTCAGGCACCTGAATTGTGTAACATGAATACAAAGATAAAGTTGAAACCATTGAAACACATCCTCCCGGCATGTTTACGACTAGAAGAGAGCTCTACACGCCTGATCTGCTAGAAACTTCCTGATCTTGAGACAGGAAGATGGAACACGTCAGGACGACCTCTGTCCATGCTGGACACACCGTGTGTTCACAGACCACCGTGAGGACATTCCCCAACAGGTCATCGGCCTTCAACAGTCAGCAGAGGCTTCAAGAGCTCACTGAAGAGCTAATTGGTTCTGTTAAAGCTTCTTTATGATGTCATTTTGCTACATTCTTAAGCAGATTTCCTGGATTTAATGATGTTTGCTGAACATTGAGGCTCCCTAAAGAGTTGTCCTGTGGATAAAGGGGACTGATGAGTTGGGCAGTGTAGAGCCAGGGATGAGCATTTTAATGGGCAGTCATCAGCGCCCCCTTCTGGATAAATGCTGGAGGTGACTTTAGTAACTTTTAAGACACTCAAACAGGGTTTGGATCTGAATACTTTGTCAGAGCCACATTTGTGTTATTCTTCAAGTTTAGGTTTGAGTTGATGTCTGCTCCTTCGGGTCATTGAGATGGACTAAGTCTGCAGTGATCCACTTCTCCACTACTTCCTCTTCAGTTACTCTGTGAGGAGAAGAGGAAGAGGAAGAGGTTGGGGTGACATTCAGAGTAAAGTGTGAGAACAGAACCGACACTTTCTTGTTTATGTCACTCCACACCAACCACGGTTCCGTTAGTTTTCACCCGTTGGACAGTGACTTGTTTACGTTGTAGGTTCTTCAGACCATAATGATCATGAAAAAGATCATTTATGGCTTGGTGATTTCCAAGTAAACACCTCTGAGCCTCTGTTGGTTCTTTGATTATTCATTCAGGCCAGGCTCAGCTCTGGCTCTGGCTCTGGTCCAGGCTCAGCTCTGGCTCTGGCTCTGGTCCAGGCTCAGCTCTGGACCAGAGCCAGAGCTGAGCCCAGCCCTGCTTGGCTGAGCCCAGACAGAAGCTCTGCTCAGAAATGGCCACTGCCACTCATGAGCAATGAGACAAATCAAATGCTGAACAGTACCGTTCAGATCCTCTACAGTCCATAAAGGTGAAGAGTGAAGAATCAACTGGACTGATGAACGCAACTGGAAGACATTTCGCCGGTCATCTGAAAGTCTTCTTCAGGAGGGTCCCCCTACATGAGCCCGCCCTGCTCAAGGACTTCCTGTTAAGGGGGAGTTTTTCCTTCTGTTCCCACTGTTGCTTGTTGGGGGTCTGTCTCTGTCTCTGATGACCTATGGGATGCTTCATACCCAACAAGCAGCTAAGACACGTATTTAGGCTGAAGACCATTCAGTGACTTGTGGACAAGTACTAGGATTCAACACTCTTTCCTTTGACACATTGCAGCCAGGGCAGAGATTTAATGACAGGTGTGAAATGGTCCATTTTCTTGCTTTAATAAATGCAGGATGGGGTTTTTATTGTCTTGATTCGGCAGGAATCCTTTCATTTCTGCAATTTTCTTGACATAATAGGCTGATTTAGTGGTACTCTTCTAATGACTGTTACAATTCATGTCTGAGTCCATAACTGCACCAAGATTTCTAGCTTGGTTCTGTGAGACCCGGTAATACCAACACTGATGTTTTTGATGCATCAGTCTTAAGGCGTATGCCATTTAACCTTAACGAGTACGGCTTCAGTGCTCTGTTGGGGCATTTGTTTGAGACATGGACCTCAGCCCAGTCCCCTGCAGACTCAGCTCCCGCCCCACTAAGGTGGGATGTCTCCAGTAATACTGATGATAGTCGTCTAATAAGATATAATGGTATTAACAACAGTATTATTAAGTAATCACATTATAATAATATGAATATCAGGGCTAATAATCATTTGTGATTTTCACCACCTTTCTTTTATTGTGTTTGAATTTGCAGCACTTTTTTCTTAATGTGTGAATTGTAGCTCCATAGCCTCTCAGGGCCACCGTAGGGTGCTGCTCTTTTCATCTTTGTGGTGCAGGGAGGACTTGGCTGAGTTAGGGGTTCAATAGCTGTTGCAAACTGCTCTTTTCTAATTTGGATTGAGCATTAACAGATTAAACCAGGACTCAACTCCACCTTCGCCTGTGGAATAGTCCAAATTACGCAGAACACTTTCCTAATACGCATTTCTTATACAATTTTTGACTTTTTAAAAACTCAAATGCAATTAGTGTCGCTGTGTAAAAAATATTTAAAATTTTAATTCCGATTGTAGCATTAAAAAACGAAATCAGTGACAGTAGCAAAGTAAGCACTTTATTTTTGTACATCTGTTGTGTTTCTGCAGCCAATCAGCTGAAGATCAGACGCATGGGTGACAGGTAAACAGGCACATTTGTAAAATCACCCAACAGGAGTGTGTTTATCACAGATATTTTCATTAAATGGGAAATTACAGACAAGTACAATTGCTGGTGACTTTTAACCTGAGCAGACTGATGCTGATAACAGCCATAGTTCCAGCTGACTGACTTTACTGGAGGTGAACCTGCACCAGGATATGGTTCAACACTGAGGCTGCAGCTGAAAAAGCAAGACTTTAAATAAAAACAAATACACTAATAACACAGACTGTAAATAATGCAGAGAAGGTTCAGGTAGAATTGGCACACAGCTCCTGCGAAATGAAACATGGAATCATCAGACCTGAGGCTACTTTCGGCCTTGTGATCCTCAATGCTGCATCTGTTCCTCCCTTTAAAATTTAAAATATATTTGCTTGCTTGAGCTCCAATATCAGGTTTCCTCCCTTTGTCTTTGAACGATTTGCACACTATTCAATATTAGTGGTTTTAGCACAGTACAGCTGCTCCACCAAGCAGCTAAATATATTTGCAAGTTTTTCAGCATCCACTCCTCACGTGCATTTTTTGCTGTAGTACTGTCTGCAGGGGACAGCCAATCATGGGCCTTCATGCCTGGCATCATGAGACATGAGATCACCCTTCATCTTCCAAGTATCAAGTCCAAGGGGCTTTGATCCTAAAGCCCCCCCCCCATCATAATTTGTAGCCCTGCATGGCTCATTGCCAATTTACATTTGGTAACGATTTGTTTGCTAGTTTGAGGGTTGTGGTGGGTTCCATGGCACGGTCCAGGTGACAAAGATGGTGCTCATCAAGGAATATCGTGTTGCGTTACCAGTCTCGTGGAAGAGTATCAAGTAGTGGCTCGGTGGCTGAAGGCAGCAAGAAGGAGACAGGCGGAGGAGAGGGCATCGAGGTTCTGAAGAACGAACCGTACGAGGGGGAAGGCGAAAAAGGACAGTACACCCACAAATCTATCATCTAAAGAGTAAAGTCCCAGCATTTGTAAAGCTGATTGCACCAGAGGGATCATTAGCTTTTCACGAGAAGGCCTGGAACGCCTACCCCTACTGCCGCACTATTGTGACCAACGGATACATGAAGGATGACATCGTGATAAAGATCGAGACGTGGCACAAGCCCGACATGGGAGCATTAGAAAATGTTCATCAGCTGGACGAGGAGACCCTGAAGGATGTGGAAGTGGTCTCTTTAGATATTGCAAACAAAGACGAAGAGGCTCCAGGCGACTACAAAGCAGAGGAAGACCCTGCTCTGCTCCAGTCCACTAAAACGGGCAGAGGACCTCTAAGTCCTGAGTGGAAGGATGAGCTGAGGTCGGAATGTCCTCAAATGTGCACATACAAACTGGTCACAGTCCAATTCCACTGGTGGGGTCTGCAGACCAAAGTGGAGAACTTCATCCACAAGCAAGAAAAGCGTATTTTCACAAACTTTCAATGCCAACTCTTCTGCTGGATGGACAGATGGGTGGGTTTGAGCATAGAGGACATCAGGCAGATGGAAGACGAGACCCAAAAGGAGCTCGAGGAGCTGCGTAATAAAGGTCCAGTTCGAGGCACCACTGCCGCTCACGAGCAATGAGACAAACTGCGTCCTGATGATGTCATCAGAGACGCACCCACCCCAGCCACCAGGATGTGACCCTCTGCTTCTCCTCTAAACTGTCTTGCATGGCTCACTGGGGCAAACAGTCCTGTACAGATCCTCCCCACATCCTTCACTCAAAACCATGAAGGTCCATAACGGTGAAGAGTAAAGAGTGAATTGGACCATTGAACACAACTGGAAGACGTTTCGCCTGTCATCTGAAAGTCTTTTTCAGGTCTGACCCGTTTGGTGGGAAACTATTTCAGCTGATGCACTATGAATAGACTGAAGGCTCCTCCCAGGCAAGGAGAGTTTTACAGCACCTTTGTTCTACAAGGCAATTCATCGTACTTTACAGAGGCTAGGAAACACATTGATTAAAATACACTCTCACTCACTCATTTTCTACCGCTTGTTCCTCCACTGAGGGTCGCGGGGGGGCTGGAGCCTTTCCCAGCTCAATGGGCGGAGGCAGGGTACACCCTGGACTGGACGCCAGTCAATCGCAGGGCTGACACATATAGACACACAACCATTCACTCTCACACTCACACCTACGGGCAATTTAGAGTTTCCAATTAGCCTAATCCCCAATCATGCATGTCTTTGGACTGTGGGAGGAAGCCGGAGTACCCGGAGAGAACCCACGCAGGCACAGGGAGAACATGCAAACTCCACACAGAAAGTCCCCAATCAGTCCCAACCGGGGATCGAACCCGGGGCCTTCTTGCTGTGAGGCAACAGTGCTAACCACCACACCACCGTGCCGCCCGTGATTAAAATACAATTAATTTTTAAAACATTATAGAAATTTATGTGATTTAAACCAGATCCCCTTTCCCCATTCTTCCTGTTTCATCTAATCAGTCCTTTTTTTTTAACTTGTATCTAAAAAATAAGAAAAGTGCACAGAAAGAAACTTGCCCAATGTATAACCGCTGATTTTGAAGTTGGGTTTTGTTTTTATTAAGGTCTACAAAGTCAAGATAGGTCGTTTAAATTAGAATGTTTTAGAAACAGGCTCCAACAGAAATTACCCAAATGTTGGTGAAAGGGGACAAAACCCGTTTTAGGGACCCGATTGACAGGTGCTGGCGGACCGAGGGGTCAGACCCTTCACTGATATCAAATTCATATTCCATTTAAAAAAACATATTTAACCTGGGAAGTATTCAGAAACCAATATTTGTTTGAATAATCCTGATTTGAAATCAGCTTTCAAGGGTCTTTCCACCAGTCTTTCACATTGCTTTTGGAATAGAAACACAAAAGGTTTCCTTTTGCTCAAAGTATACCCATAAATAGTAAAATCAGATAAACCAATCATTCTGCAGTTGTCCCCCCATTGTTTTTCAAATATGTATCATGTGATACAGGTACGTATTTCATTACTTCTAGATTTCTAGTGAAGTTATCTAGATGTGCATACAAATATGTAAAAATGTACTTGAGCATAGAAAGTTCACACACTTTAGAATTTGACTCCCTCCCTACTGCAGAACTGATTCCATAAATGACCCCAAACAAACGTTGGATGACCAGGTCAAAAAAGACCTGTTAGCCTAATCCTGAATTTGTGTGTGTGTCCGTGCATTATCGGGTTCTGGTCACTCTCCAGGTGATGAAACTTCCGATCATCAGACCGGTGATGAAGACTACAAGCCCATAGCTCATGGAGCCCATGGTCGAAACGCGCCGCACAGGTGCCGCCGCGAGCTCCGAAATACTGTTGATCTGTGGAGAGATGGCTTACGATGTCAAGGGGGCGACAAGAGAACACAATGATAGTGAAAGAAATAAAAAGCACTTATTTTTACTATAAAATAACATTTGAAAGTTCAATTGTACTCAACCTGGCAAAATAAAGTTGTTGCTAAGTTAAATTAAAAAAGGCCCACGCACCCATCCTCCGTGATCCCGGATCCATCCGAGTAGATTGTTTCGAAAAAAATCCACGGTCCATAGCACGAGCTCCCTCACACACTGGTGGAGGTGGGCCTCGACCATCTAATGAGCAAAGAAAATGTCAGGAATCACAGCTACACCGGGCCTCCTGACACCCACAACTGAGTTATGGCACATTGTCACTATTCAAAAAACTATCCTCCAGCACAAACAATACGCCATGGAATTTTGATGGGAAAATGAGATGCCTGATGCTTTTTAACATGCGAAGGAATTCAGCAGAATGAGGAGCAAAGAGCCAAACAGGAGTGGGTCATGCTGAAGGCTTGTTTGGTAGAAGACAAGAGGCTCTGAAAGACCCACATGTATTCTCTGAACCGCTTGAATAACTATGGAACGATCCAGACTGTGGAGCTAAACATGTCATACATCAGTCCAATGTCTGCTCGTTCCTGGGGAAGGGAGGGAGGGAGGGAGGGAGGGAGGTTGCCACCATAGAACAGAGTGAAAAGCGCAGTACTGGCTTTGCCCAGCGGACAACTCTCAGACCGTGCGTGTGCCAGTGCGCACATGAGACGTGTCTCCTTGCTGCACGGGAACAAACTTTATCTGCTCTTATAATCAGATGCTTCCTGCGAGTAATTGTTAGCAGAGAATTCACCTGACAGCTTTTAAAAGGAAACATGGCTCAAAAGATGTGTGCAAGAAAGGGGAGCTGCCTGCTGGAGGGTCGACCCAGAAGAACCAGGAGTGACTGAAGTAGCTCTAATGGCGCACAGGGATCAGCTAGTTTCTCTTAGGTGCAGAGGCAAAGAAGAGGGTGTGGCAGTTATGGGACTGAGGAAGGGAAACATCTGCTTCTTTGTGCAAGTAGGAACAAAAATGTGAGCTAATGAGCTCATTTTTACGTAGATATTGCATCGTCTCATGTCTTGACTTGATTCGGTAACAGCTTTTGGCTTCTAAATCAGGACTATCAAATGTTGCTTGAGTAAGTTAAAATACTCCATGGGTGCCTATTTAGTAAGTTGCACTTTTGATTGAATTGATAATTAATTATATGCATATTACTATGTAAATGCGATGACTCATATTTCTGTGTATGACATTGAGTTAATGACAGGTGTGTTTAGGCTAAAACAACAGATAGTTAACTCACCTTGACAGCAAGCTTGCCAGCAACGTAGAATAGCACAGCGATCCTCTCCCAGGTGATTCCATGTTCAAACACTTTCAAAGCCACTTCCTTAAATCTGTCCCACCTGGAACCTGGATAAGAAGCCACTCCATCTATGGCACTGAGACAAAGCAGAAAAATATCAGGCTTACCATTTCACCAGGAGTCCCACTTGGCCCGCACACTCACTCTTGGAACTCCTTGTCGTCTTTCACCCGGTCACCAATGATTCGGATCATTTTCCCCAGCTGGGTCACCATCTTCTGCTCCTGCTCAGACTTCACCTGCACGGCCAGGTAAGGGGTAAGCGGCGGCACATCCTCCAAAGGCACTTCTCTTAGTTCTTCTTCTATGACCCTAAAAATCAGAACACTCGGTCACACTCAGGCATGAATCCCACACTGCAGCAGGAACAAACAATAAAGCCGTGGGACATAAACTGAAGATGAGAAGATGACAGTAACTTCAGGTATTTAGGAGGCTGTTTTTATATAATGATATCAAAGTCTACATTCCTGCATACTTCATGAATTGTGTGTAAAAGACCGATGAAACAGACACAGAATATTTTAATTTACTAGGAATTTCCTGCAGAAATACGCTGTTGTGTCCTGAACTACAGTTGATGCTCTTGTCGAAGGGTATGTGTTCTACAGCCTCCTCAGACGTGTGCCTATCAACCATGATATTGGCACAACCTCGAGGAGCTCAGGCGGGCTCATATAGAATCAAAAGCTTTGTTCTGTAGAACCACATGAGCTTTAAATGTGATCAGGAAATTTTGGTGGAAGAAGGCGAGGATGGCGGCGATGTGAGGGGAAAATTATATCATTATATCCCCACCTCTTGGCACTCGATCCCCGCGTAGAGCTTAGCGACAGGAGTTCTGTACATTATTTACGAGAAGTAGTTAAACACTCAAGAAAATGAAACAGAAACTATACCATTTGTAAGAAAGGTTGAGTGACGTCAATACAGGCTGTAACTAAAACATAACTATAAAGCATTGCTGTAAATTAAGAAGACTTCCGCTGCATAGTCTAAAACACACGTTCAAACTAAAAAAAAGACAGATTTTATGCATTTGAGCTTGCTAACATTAACAAATTCAATTAAGTCATTAATCATTCGACCAGTAATAAAACTACATTTTTTGATCTTTTGATGTGAGTTTCTATTTGACATGTTTCAGGGACATAAAATAAAAACTAGAATGAACCCCCCGAGATTCCATCATCATAACTCAAATATAAGCTTTTTGCAGAGTCTGTCCGAAGTGTTACAACCATGTATAAAAATGAACACTTACTCTTTAATGAGGGCCTCTCCAATCCTCTCATCTGTGGAGAAATGGAACATTAAACTCCTCGCTAGGTACAAAAATGCAGATGTATAAGCAGCGCTAACTCATAGCTCACCAGACATCCCGTTTCCTTCACAAATCATCGTTTAAAAAAATCCTACAACCGCTTAAACTTTGGCCAAAGTTTCTTGACAACCCTACAAAAACTGCAACTTTAGGATAAAGCCTTGCTTTAAGCCCCACGGCGGTAGTTTAATGAGACTGATGTTAAGGTCGGCTTCAGTGTTCCTTCCAAATGAAAAATCTTGAAGCATTTCAAGATTTTATCGCTCGAATGTTTCGACTGTAAATTCTGCTCAGTCCAGCAGGACGGTCGAGGCAGACTCCGCCTCTTTTGTCACGTCACTTCCTGCTATCGACGGAAGCAGAGCTTCTCTTCCTTCTAGACGGGCAAAAAGAATTATTTTAGGCGCGTTATATTTTGTCAGATTTCTATGTAGTTTGCATCACTAGATCCCTGTCACAACAAGTGGGGCCCTAAAATAAATTAATATTCAATAATGATTTATGACAATGATAACAATAATTCCTAAGTGACTTTTTTTGAAGATGTTCTCAAAAAACATACGTCACGTATTTGGATTTCTTTTCATATTGACAAGTTGGCTGTAAGTGGCAATTAATTATTTGAAGATGTCCATGGACCTCTGTCACCCTGCTGGGTCCTGGCTTCCTCTCCTCTCCTCCTCTCCTCTCCTCTCCTCTCCTCTCCTCCTCTCCTCTCCTCTCCTCCTCCTCTCCTCTCCTCTCCTCTCTCTCCTCTCCTCTCCTCTCCTCTCCTCTCCTCTCCTCTCTCCAGGTCAGGCCCTGGGATTCTGGAAAGTGCCTTGAAACAATTTTGATTGTAACAGAAGCTATATAAATAAAGATTGATTTGATTTCATTTGGTATGATTTGATGGTTCTATTAGAATCATTCAAAATAATATAAATATATGTAAAATACGCATGTAATGGTAACAAAATAGAACAATTAATAGAACAAGACGACACGGTTTTATATTGGCCCAAAGCATGGAATCATGAGACTGGTAGTTATATCAGATGACCAAAAGAGAGCAGTGCTGTATGGGTACGACACCGATAACGGTACAGGCCAGTATAGAACACTCCAATAATTACTGTGTAACAACAGGTCAAAGCCTATAACAGAGATATCTAATCCCATCCAAAATAATAGTTTTGTTTGCACGAAATTTAGGTAATAAATCTATGTTTCACAGGTACCAACACAGGAAAGTCATTTTAATTGCTGATTATGTTTTAAGTTCTGACAGTTTCTAAATATTAAACTTTAAAACATTTCCAGTTTATGCACTGGACATGCAACATTCATCATAATGAAATGACTGGGGGGGGGGGGGGGGGGGCGTGAATCTCAGTAATTTGGGGGTCTGGTTTAGACAGGACCAACTAACCCGGTCTCTGGTGCAACACTTTTCTTCAGTTTTTGCTAAAATAGTCCCAAAGTGAGAACTGCTTGGAAAAAACTACCCCGAGTCAATAGGTTCAAGAACTACAATAATGTGTGTGTTCACTTTGATTGACAGTGAAGGGCAGGATTGACATACGCCACAGCCATGATCATCTATTTCCCTGAGGGCCAAGAAGCCAGGAAGTGACACGTTTGAGTGGTGCTTTTAATTTTATTAAGAATCATCATCCTGCATAAAAATATAGATTTGGATGCACTTGTCTGCTAACAGTTCTTATAATACCTCTGTTGACCAGTATAGTTCATTTCACCAGTAAGTTAAAGCTGTGGCTAACGGAGGCCAGCTGTGGTGTCTGTGGCCATCGCTTGTTGTTTTTGGCTGGGATCTTTAGCCTTTTTTTCATTTCAGCTCAACTTCAAGTCTGACTGAGTTTGCTTATTTTTTCCAGATAAAGACCCATCAGTTCTGATAACGGTGTGTGTTTTTAATGTGATCACGGTGCTACTTTTGCAACATTTCTGCAATTCAGAACACATGGGAATATGAAGATTGTGCATACTGCAGCAGTTATTTTAATAAAAATTCAGAGGATTGGAAAAGGCTAAAGATCATTGAGGCAGCAGTAGGAAGTCAATGAAATGGATAAGTCATTAAAATAACTGATCACTGTCAAGGTTAACTTGAAAAACCAACATTATTTAACTGAAAGGAGCATCAATCTGCATATAAACAAAGACCATCTGCTAGCACAAGAGCAGCAGGTTGGGTGCTCTTCCTTCCCACAGCTTTGGTCACATGTATGCTGCTCAGCTGCTGTTCTCATCTGATCAGCAGAGTTATCGTGGGATCTTACTTTCCAGCACGTAGGCTAGCGTATGGCTGCCTGGGAGATGACCTCAGCCTCTTTCCCATAACGTTCCAGGCTGCTCTATCGCCTTGTTTCTGCTGGTCAGTCGGTTTGTCCCTTCACCGCAGCCTGGAAGACGTTCTCACAACAGTATTGAAGTCACTTCTCTGATTAACCTAAAACCATCACGTCGCCAGTTATTTTCTACAATACTGACAAACAATGCCACAACTGTCGAGATGTAACTACATTTAACTTAGTAACTTTAACTTTTTTGTTAGTTGTTTGTTACAGTGCTAATACTGCTAAAACCTATCTAGCAAATACAAGACGGCTAGGTATCTAAAGCTAGCAGCTACCCGTCCCACTATGCTCATGTTAGCTTTATTGTTTCAGCTGCTGGCAAAAGAATCTAAAATATGTAGGATTTGTGCAGTTGACCACATCAGTGATCATCAGTGACCCCCTCAAACTCCCAGTGGTAGATAAGATTTCCAGACTGATATGGGAAAACAAACATGGCATCAAAGCAAAGGGCCCGGGGTGGAGGGTGTGTGTGTGTGTGTGTGTGGGGGGGGGGGGGGCAGTTTCAATTTACTGTGATCATTTCTAAACAACGGGTGACAAATGTATTCTAAGAGCTTTTGCAACTTAAAAATATTGCAGTCACAGAAATGAGCGGCTGACTTCGGTGCATATGCAGAACGCAGTTCATCATTTGTATTTATCTGAGCTTTTATTTCTAACATTTAACTGCCAACTTGTGCTTCTGCTGTGTTATGTATTTGTTTGTTCAGTACCTGGACTACCAGGACTAGATTACTATTTTTCTTCATCGCCCACAGGAGGATCTTAGTTTTGTCTTCTTTAGCTTCAGCTGCTCATTTATCCATTTATTTATTGCTCGTTGGCGAGCAGTGATGGAGCTAACGGCTGCAGCGTCATGTGGTTGAGCAGAAACGTAGAACTACCCCACATTTACATAAAGGAACAATTGGTAACAAAACGGACTCTTCTGAAACCAAGGTAGTTTTCTCTGTCAACTGGACTGGGTTTCTTCTCTTGAAGACGTTTCGCCTTCTATCCAGAAGGCTTCTTCAGTTCTGAAATCGCTGGGGAGAGAGCTTGAAAATATATAGCCCCTGTGGACCATCTGCATGCTAATGATCTGGGTGGTCACCTGAGAGTCGTTAGCAGGGTCGTTGGTCGGGTCGTTCACCTAGTTTCTGTTGAGGTGTCTCCCCTTTGTCTGCTGGATCACATGGTGATGAGTCACTGGGTCTCCTGGAATGGTGTGAATGTTTGTTTTGCTGTTGGAAGGAGTGGAGGACTGCATTGTATGTGGGTGATAGGAAGTGCCTCAGGCCACCACCTCTGTTTAGGGATGGTTTTTCCAATTTAACATGGATAGCTTCCTTGACCCCCCTTTCAAACCAGCGGTCTTCTCTGGCCAGTATCCTTACTTGGCTGTCCTCGAAGGAGTGCCCACTCTCCTTTAGGTGTAAGTGGACTGCTGAATCTTGACCCGAAGAGGTGGCACGTCTGTGTTGTGCCATTCTTCTGTGGAGAGGTTGTTTGGTTTCCCCAATGTACGGTTCCTTGCATTTCTCCTGGCACTGTACAGCATAAACAACATTACTTTGTTTGGGTCTTGGTGTCTTGGTGTCTTGTTTTTCAAGCTCTCTCCCCAGCGATTTCAGAACTGAAGAAGCCTTCTGGATAGAAGGAGAAACGTCTTCAAGAGAAGAAACCCAGTCCAGTTGACAGAGAAAACTACCTTGGATACAATGACCTGGATGACTGAGAATTTACACAGACATCGACTCTTCTGAAAGATATTTTGTCATTGGAAAACTAGGCAAGTTCTCCACAGAGGCCTGTGGAGCCATAGGGGCCCTGTTAATCCATTGGTTTGAAGTGGAGGACAATACTTTGGAGTCCCCAGTATTTTCTGCTGCTTGTTTAAGGCAGCCATAGCTGCCTTTGTTAATATTACAGAGAATAGTGAGTCTGGTTTCTCTCCATTTTCTCTCAGCTGCCAGATGCTCCCTCTAGCAATCAGTTGCTTTCTTTCTATCCTTTAATGGAGCAGCAGTATTTATAGCATCATTGGAAGATTCAGCCATGTCATTTTACATGTAACAGAACCCTGGCTTTCCACAAGGACTATATTTCGAACTCCTCTGAACATTGTTGGGCTGGCTGTGGCTCAGTAAAACAAAGGTTCTTGGTCCAATCCCAACATACTGAACCCCTAAAGAGTTCTTGAAGCTGAGTCTTTGGTACACAGTCATTCTTAATGAGTACGAGGTACTTTGTAAGTTAGTCTGTTATCAGTGTCTGAATGTGTATTTGAATCACCTGTTCACATGTAAATTAGTTTACTTAAATTAATATAATTAATTAATGTTAAACTAAATGCCTGCTGAATTCTCAAAATGCCACAACCTCTGCTTTGAATGCTTTCCTTTGATGCTTTGTTGTCGTGGAACAAAACAGGTTGGTAGAGAAGCTCCCCATGAGGACCTTTTACTTGGGATTGATTGTTGGCATTGATCAGCAGATAAGAGATTCAAACGTAGACTCAGACTTTTCTGCTGTACTGCTCATGACTCAGATTCCTTTGGGAATGAGTTCACATCAAGGTTCAGACAGAAAGTGTGTGTGTGTGTGTGTGTGTGTGTGTGTGTGTGTGTGTGTGTGTGTGTGTGTGTGTGTGTGCTCTAACATCCTCCCCCATCTGCCTGGGGCCCTCAGATATTCCAGCTCTCTGTGGAACGGTTCCTCCTCCGGAGTCTCTCATTCTGAATAAAGAATGTTTCAAACTTCCAGCTGCTGTAATGTGGTCGAGGGGACTGAACTTCCAGGATGTACCGGTACGTCTGGATCCACTCTGTCACTCCATCTGGACACAACCAAATCAAATTCAACCTTTACTGTGTACTTTGTGCACTCTAAACTGACTAGTCTTTGTATCCTGGAATTATAGCTAACACAAGGGAACACAAGGACAAACCCATAATTATTTAACAACCTGAGCTATAAACTTTTAGGAGGTTTATAGTTTGAATGTGTTTTGAATGAGTTTTCACTCTTTTCTCTTTTTGCACACATGGCCTAGTGATAGTAGCGGATATACGTCTGCATACTGGCTGCATGTGCGTGTGAATTGTTTCTTTTCTGTATTGTCAGTCTCTTCTTTTCAAATTAAAAAAGATATGGAAAGAACTCTGTGTGTGTTCTTCTACTCGCCACATATTGAATACCAAAATACACATTTTATGAGCAAAGTCAGGACACATTTTTATTCACCTCTCAGCATCAAATGATTGTTTGAAGGTAAAGACTTGGTTTTAAGGTTCAGGTTAATGATGGCTTCAGGTTAAGTGTCTATGGTTAAGGTTAAGAGCTGCAGAATGTCTAAGGTCTAAGAACGTCTGCACAAATATGCAAGTACAAGGATAGGTGTGTGTGTGTGTTTAATAATGGCACAAGTGTGCTTCTTACATGTGAGGTTGTATGTGTTGGTGTGCCTGTCTGTTTCGTGCTTTGTCTATAGGTGCAATACCTTGATTCTTATGAGAAGATGTCTGTGTGGAAATGTGGGCGTGTCCTAAATAAGGGGCTGTTTACTCCCCCCATGTCTCCTCTTCCTCCCCCACTCAGGCATCAGGATCAACAGGCTTATGCCGAGACCACTTTGGTTTTTGTTCTCTTAAATAAATCAAGCTTGACTTAATTCATCTTGATGTCCGAGCTTTTCCGAGCCAGTCACAACCGTCCTTCAGTGTTCTCAAACGCGCTAACAAAGAAAGGATGTGTAAAATCCACAGGAAACTGTGTTATTGTGACAGTAGACATTCCTCCTCTCTGATCTCTTTGCCTCTCCCCTATACAGCTCCTCAGGCTCTGCTCAGTGGCTACGAGGCTGCGAGCTGCTCGGGCGGCCATATATGGTCGGTGCATGCTGAGGTCGGACCCCATCTTCTTGGCTTAGCTGTAGCACGTCACTAGTAGACGACTGTCATGGCTGCGAATAGACGTCTTGGTCCTCTCTAGTAAAAGCAGAGGTCTAGTGTTCAGCTACATGTCAGAGCTGCTGCTTCTGTGACGCTGTTTGTGGTATTCTGGCAGGTCAAGCATCATCCCTGGATGTTTCCCCGGATGTTTCCCTGGATGCAATGTCTTACGTTCCGCTGGTTGGAGAGTGCCCAAGGTCGTGATCACAGTTTAGGTTTCAGCCTCCCATCTGTTAGATTCACAGAAATAAAGCACAAAACTCCAAGACTTGCTGCAAAATAAAGGAAATAAGTGGCCCAAATGTTAGACTCAGTGCTAACAGTATGGCAGTGTCGCCATATAACACATTTAAGGAAAAATAATACTATATAGTTTTATTTACAGTGCATGATAAATGATTATTGGTGAACGGTGTTCAGAGGAAGACTTCCAAAGGCAAAATAGAAATCATAGTTGTTCAACGACAAATTTATTGAAGGATTTTTTTCAAGGAATTTTCCAAATTCTTCTTTTAAACAACTCTGTTCACGGCATTCAATACCAAAGATAGAAGTGGCTTTTTTTGACGGTTCTCTCAAACCCTGTCATTTAGTGGTCTGTTTAAGTTCATTTTATAAGCAGATACAGCTCAAAATAAAGAGGAGAAACGATATAGCAACGACAGATTTACAGAGTTCTGATGCAGTGGTTAAAACTGCCCTGGTTTCCATTGATTTCAGTACAAGAAGAAAGAACGTTTATAGCTTCAATGACATGACTGCTGCATCACAATTAACACAGGGAGTTGTCATGTTTAACAGCACTTACATGATAACAACATGTGTGTTGGCATCTTTCTATTCTTACACACATGTTGTTGTCATATGAGTGCCATTAAACATGAAAATACATCATATGATGCAAATAGAACAATGCTATTTACTGCACACCTGTCTCTTAGCTGTGGCTTCCTTTTTTATAGCAGTAGTGAAATGATTGAAAGCCGAGGGTAATCTTAAAAAAATGCTTTTTTTTAATGTTGGAATTAGGCGGGTCTTCAGCTTCAGCCCAGCTGTGGCAGGTTCTTCCTGTTGAGCTCGCTGTTTCCAGTGTTTAACGCTAGATACGCTAACCTCTTTTCAATGACTTCCTTGGAAATTTCCTCAATTTCATTTCTCCAACCCCACACACACAAATATAGAGGCCCCTTTGTTCAATGTATGACCGTCTGCCGCTTTTAAAAATAGGTATCACAACCATCACATCTGCCCCAAACCTCCTCCACAAACGGTGACAATAAAACAAGATTCCTGGTAGTGTTTTTTCTCCAGATGCCCCCATCAGGACTTTCCTCACTCCCAGTCCTGAAATTTCATGACTCCGTCGAAGCCATGGTAAGAGAAGGGCTCCAGCACAGGGCTGCAGGTCTCCTGGGCGAGGCAGGCCACCCTGTTGTTTTCGCAGCTGTCCGTGCTGCTGGGGTTGATGTAAACCCCGTCTGCAGAGTGGATGGATGGGTCCTCATCAAAGTAGTTGTGGGGCCGCAACAGGACGCCACCTCCGTTGCCCACGGTAACAGTGTTGGGAATGTCCTCAGCGTGGGGGATGTGGAGGAAGCCAGCGGTGACCCAGGCAACTAGGTCCTGCATAGATATCAGACAATGTTACTGGCTGTCTGCATGATCTGAATGTTGCACCTGCACACAGGATCCAACACACCTGATCTACAATGCTTTCATTGTCGTCGATGTACTTGCTGAAGTCCACAGTTGGAGACCAGATGTTGTTCTGGTTGTACAAACTGCTGCTGGTCTGCTCCAGGTCCTTTTGCTTGGTGATGGCAACCTTATACCTGGAGGCAGAGATGCCAGACACAATAAGGACAAGATCTCAAGCCTGAAAACAAACAGTCATCTCAGATTAGCAAACCAGCATTCTCTGATGTATCAGAGTATCAGAGTATCTAACCTAACCAACTGTCTTTTTGCAGTTTCAATTCAAAATAATGAAGTTGCTTGTCTACTTCGTATGAGCAACCTAGTATATTGTTTTAGTCATGTTGGGGTGTAGTCGAAGTTCTCAAGAGTTGCCATGAGTTGCACCAAATAATAACTTGGAGCTGAGAGCAAAGCCTCCATAAGACGACAGGCTGAGGTAGGAAATAATCCGATTAAAGTTTTCTGTTTTTACATGCTCATTCTCTCGTGGACCTGGTGCACATCTGCATGTATAGAATTAAGAAAAATAAGACCCAAAATAAACAAATCCTGATTGTCTGAAAAGGTGACCTCATTGGAATGATCTGACTCTTTATCCTTAGAGAGTGAAGTGATCCTGTGTTGTGTTTCTCATTTAAGACAAAGAGGATGTTGTAAAACTGAATTAGGACCATTATGTAAACACTGGAATCCCAGATCTCAGTGTGATGTCACCATAACTCTTCCACTGTAGGTTTATTGGTTTTTCCTGGATAATACAGGACAACATTCCTGATCTTTGATGCACAGTGGGGAGGACGGGCAGCCTCGGGTGGTAGAGAGGTCATTGGAGGTCGTCCCGAGATGTCCCAGACCTGCAACGTGTCTGTTATGTTGAGCATGAAACTGACACTCAAAATTAGCCAATAAAGTATGTGGGGGGGTCTCAGACTTTGGGTTGTTAATCATCTGAGCCATCTGAATAAAAAAAGGAAGTTTAAATTTGCAGGAAATTGTTTGTGAGGGTTTCTGGCTCACCTGGCCCATGACATGGACCTCTCCTCAGGTTCGCTCTCCGGGAGGTGATCCCCAGCGAAGGTGAACACCTGCAGCCTGTAGGAGCGCGGATGACCCCAGCGGTTGACTTTGGGACTGGCGACATGGAGGTAACGGGGAGTCTTGGTATTGTAACGCAGTGCAGCCTCCTGCAGAAGCGGCATAAATACATTCATCCCACCAAATTTAAACAGCACTTTGGTGACTGCAGCAAAAACAAAATTTTCCTGACTATAGCAGAAACAACTGCTTTACATGTTTGTTTGTTTGTATTGTTTTGCTCTCAAAGATATCTTCAGGATGTCTCTACTCTTGATATTAACTCCTGCGTGTGGGCAGAGAAGGCCAACCTGTTCCGTATTCAGCTGCTCCTCCACCAGTTGAGGGATCATAGCATGGTGACCGGGTTGCCATGGAACCGACGTGTTGACAAATTTCATATCTTTGGTTTGGAAGACATTCTTAACACCTGCAGGAGACACGGGACAAGAACCTTAGTGGTGACGCTTGTTTGTTGGTTCCCTGAGCCAGCACGATTATTGCTCCTGTTAAGGTTTTGATTATTTAATTGATTTACACTTAAGACTCTAAACTTGTTAATGATAATTGTTGGAGCTGAGTGTGTAGCTGTAGTTTCTGTACATTTAGAGTTTCCAATGCTGTATGAAAAGGAGTTTGAATTTATGACTCGTGTCTGACATTTGGCTGCATATGGTGTCCTGCCCTTTACCCCCCAGCCTTTTTGAAATAGAAAATACGGTGGCTGTTTTAAAACCCTTTCTTTTTCTCATAGATTTTGTTATATTCCCCACTTACCCGCCACATCCAGGTCCACTTTGAAATTGATGAAGTGTGTGTGGAGGTTGCCCAGCACCTTCTCCGCCACCTGGTGTCCGTAATTCAAACTCCCCTCCATCATGTACGAGGAGGAGATGTAGCCGGTGGCGTGCACTTTGGCTTCCACCGATCCACTCTGGTAGAAGATAAAATCCCACATGTAGTCGTAGTTTCCGATGGCCGTGATGGTCCTCATGACGAGTGCGCTGTTCACCATTCCCCCATAGCTGTTGTGGAAAAAATCGGAGAAGTGCCTCCGCAGGGGTTGACCCAGGTTGTGCTCAAAGATGCATATTGAGTCCTCAAACTTGATCGGGTTAGGGGCATCGATGTAACGGTACGTGGTTATGTAGGCGGCTTCATAGGGGCAGTCCACACCTCGGACCAGTTGGTGCGCAAAGCGACCAATCCCGATGCTCGTGTCAAAAAACTTGGTGAGCCCCATTCCTGGGGTCACTGAACCGTACACTGACATGGCCTCTTGAACGCTCAGCTCGTACAATATTCTTTCATCCTTGAAACGCACGTCAAAAACCCTCATGCCCGTCAGAGAGCTGAGGCCGAAGGCGAAGCTCCAGTCCATGTACAGGACATGGTTGTCGCTGATGCTGTAACGTTTGCCCTCTGGGTGGAACAGCTGAGGTCCCACCTGCAGCGGCTTGGTCTTGGGTTTTAGTGAACCATAATCGCGAGACTTGGTGTAAAGGATTTTCTTAACAGACCCCCTGTCGTATTTTTCTTTCAGTGCTTGTACAGAGTCGAAGTACTGGCCGTTGTAGAGCACACGCTGTATTGTCCATTGGGACGAGTTTACGCTCTCATGGTTCACTAAAACCTCTAGTCCTACGGGGTGGATGTACATGCCGCTCATGTCCCTCATAAAAGAGATCCAGGTGGATCTGTCCCCGGATCGGACTCCACGGGGCATCTGCTCGAAGGCGTTTAGGTGCTTCGTGTCATCTACATCGAAGCTCTCTTTCATGAGTTTCTGTAGTTTGGAGAAAAACTCAGCTTCAAGAAACTCGAAGAGCACTGCATATTCCCCGATGGTCACAGGGCGCGAATTGATGGGGATGTCCGTGTTGTATCTCTCCTTAGTGACATCTCTGTGGTATTTGGGGTTTGGAAGAGGACCCACCACGTATTCCTTAACGTAGCCACTTTTGCCATAGAAGACCACCGCGGTGGCCTCTCTGGTCGGTTTGCCTTTGCCATCGTCCAAGTACGCAAGCGTGTCCGCCTTCTTCGGAAGAGACAGGTCGATGAGAAACAAGAAGTTTTCAGATGGTTTAGTGATCTGGTTGGTCGAGATGTCCAGGTCCTTCTGCTTGAGCATGTATTGCTGTACTTGCGAGTACTCCTCCCGCGTCAGGTCGGCGAACACGAGGCTGCGTTCATCATGTTTGCCGCGCAGCGGGTGCGCACGATGAGCGGAGCATTTGGGCGCCCTGCCAGAATACATGCTGATCAGCACGATGTTAAGGATGATGGAGACGAGGACGAAAAGGATCAGGGCCCATTTGATGACGGAATTCATCCTCTGTTCTACCATTACGCACGATCGGGTCGACAGAGGCGAGAGGAATGAGCTCCAGAGAGAAGTGAGCGTGAAATTTAAAAGTGAACTCCCTCAGCTCTGCTTTCTTTCATTACCACCCACCCGATACAGATCACATATCACCCCGCCCCTCGGTTGCAGGGAAGTTTAGGGATCTCTGTTTTACTATACTTTACGCAACAAGGCTCCGAAAAGGCAAACACTGACAAACTCCGAGCTATAAGACAGAACAGAAGACAAATAGATGATGTGCAACTGTTGGTGCTCCATAAATAATAGAACAGCTGCCAAACTTAATTAAAACAACTACTCTCATTGACTGGCGAAAACGCGTGTTTTCCAACACCAGCTTTGATAACGTAATGGTAAATGGTTCAAACATTAAGGAAACGGTAAGAGACGTTAGCAGGGACAGCAGAGCGTGGGAAAAATAATATAGAAATGCACAGAGTTTTATTTAATATGTTAGATTTAATGGAAATAAACAATTTCAGCTGCACATCAGTGACCCTCCACATTTATTTAGCATGTCACTCACTACATTGCAGCACCTTAGTGAAGTTGTATACTAAGTTGTTCCTACGTGAACTCCTGCACGATTAAGGGACTGCAATAATTTATTTGCCAGTGGTACACAAACCAAGAATTGGGATTGTTGCAGGGGCTGTTGAAGTCTACAGTCAGTTCATGAAAAACAGAGTACATAAAGAGCAAAGAAACCTTGTAAAAACAATAAAAACACTGTAAAAACATTAAAATCACTGCAGATTGAAACAACACTGCCAGACAGGGAAATGATTTGGACCTTCTGCACATAATGCAGGGTGAGGAAATGAAGGCTTATTGGTCTGGTTCGAAAGTAATGCTGTGATCCTTTTGCTTTGGTTTTTTCCGTGTCAGGTAAAAAGCTGCTGAAAGTTAGTGTTTTGGGTGTGATTATCCGGATGTACGTGCTGAGTTTGTGTCTGAGCAGGGGGTGAGCTGCATGTACATCGAGTCCATATAAGGAGGTTTTTCTCAGCAGCAGTTACAACTCTCCCTCTCTGCCTGTGTGTTGCCGTACCAGGTATCGATGCTCGAGGTGAGAATGCTCTCTCTCAGTCAGAGGGTGACGGTTGAGTCCACCTTCCCTCAGCAGCCTGATAAGGTAGAGCTGCTGCTGCGTTTCTTTTTTCACTCTGGCAGCAGTTTTCAAAGTCCAGCTGTCTGTTGTTACCTGCAGTCCCAGGAATCTGTGATTGTCAGCCCTCCCCACCTCAGCACCCTTGATGGTGAGAGGCAGGAGAGAGAAATATTTTATATTTCAGCTGCATTTAGAGTCAAATAAACAACAACAAGAGTTGAAGCAACAAGAGTAATATAAAACAGTTCAAGTCCTTAGATGGGGAAAAAAGTCCTTGGTAAGCACAAGGGTTTTTGTATTGATTTGGTATTGGGATAAAGCTACCTGTTTGAGCTGATAGCCTGTCCGGTGACCTTTGAACCTTCACATTTACACCAGCCTGTGATTAAAAGGAGCAGTGAAGCAGCAGATGACAAACAGTGGCCTGGGTAGAAAAATGAGCACACAGGAGGCAGAAGCTCCTCCCTAATTACTGGTTGATACATTGTAAAATGTGAACTGATACACAGGCGGTCAAGCAAATCCTTGAAAACCCACGGGTCGAAAAAGGTTTTTTTTGCAGACAATCATGATCTTATTGTAATTTCAGCGCGTTCATGGATCAGCACCAGCAGAATCATCTTAAACGTCGGCATTTATCCAGTAGTCTAACGACGTGCAACAGGCTGAGATTTCCAGAGCAAACCTGTTTTTCTTTTGGCCTGTCGTTGACTTGCTGCACTTCCTGACAGCCTGGTGGGAAATGTTTTCTTCCAGATTAATCTCACAGTCCCTCCCTCCTTTATTTTTCTGGTGTGTTTGTTCCAGACTTCTTGGGAGGCAGGTTTTTTTGCATGGTCCCATCACAATCTTTGGTTGTAGAAGATTGTTTTGAATTAGAAAATTGTTGTTACACTTTTTTTTACCACATGTATTTGTGCGTTACAGCTGAACAGCGATGTGAATTGTCTGAAATGCTTTTCTTTTGGGGCTGGGGCAGTGTGTACTGGAGCCATTTATCAAGCCCATCGCATGTGGGAAAAATGCAGTTCCTCAAAGTGGATTTCCTGCCTTTCACAATTCAGATGGAAGGAGTGTTAACAGTCCATGTCAGGGGTGAGGAGAGGCCTTCATTGTGCAGCAGGTTCTCCTGTTTTTTGTGTGGACATAGTGGTCTTGTAGAGTGGGTACTGGTCTCTCAGAAGTCTTTACTACTCCCTGCAGGTGCCAATGATCCAACACAGATGTTCTCAACAATGCAGCTGTGGACAATTCCTTAGAGGGCCCTGGTGCTATGGTAATTGCCTTGGCAATTTAGAGCTGCTCTCCCTCTCCGCCTCAAGGCCACAGATGATCAGAGGTAGAAGAGTTCCTTCATTCCTCATGTCAATGATCATCTCAGTGGTCTTGTCTGTGTCATCAGACTGGCCACCTCCTCCCTATAAACTAGGGAAGTGTTATTCTGAATACTATTTACTAATTGTAAAATGAATTTATTGAAGCATTGTACTTTCAATCTCCCTGTCAGGGTCCTGGGTGTTTGTTTTGGTGTTCTTTGGTGGTGTTTTCCCCTGTTCCTGCTCTGTTCCGTCTCCAAGTGGTGTGGTGGAGCCTTTACCTGCAGCTGGCACTGGTGACCATTACCGCTCCTGTTAACCAGTCGGGTTTTGTTCATTGCTCAAGGTCACCACAGCTTCCTCTTTTGGTGAAGAAACATGCAGGATCTTTTTCCCATGTCGAACGAGGTTTTCCCCTGCAGAGTTTGGGGCTTTTTTTTTTTAGACCTAGTTGGCGGTTTCCTGTCTGCATTCGGGCCCTGTTCAAACTAAACCCTAACACTTTAAAGCAATTTAACTTCATACAAATGTTTAGTTTATGACACGGACAACTGGTAAGATCTTCACATTCCATAAAGCCAAACAGGAATCATTTGCAGATGCCACACTTGAAGCATGGCTTGGATGAGAAGGGACCTCTGGGAAAGCCAAATTGGTCTAATTTTGACAGGAACTGAACCGGTTTACAAAGTGGAGTGTGAGAGCACACCACGATTCATTGTCTCAACAGTTAACTGCTCACGCAACACCCCGCAAAAGCAGTGAGTTCTGCAGCTGTAAATATAAATTACTCTGTCCCTTCGCACAAGTGACAGCAAACATTTGACAGAAAAACAGCCTTTGCTGAACAGAACAATAACAGTGCGCGCTTGCACAGTTCACATGAACTCCAGTGACTGCATCTTATCGCAACATTCTCCAAGACGTGCCAAACGCTGTAAATAATGAAGCTAAAGATCACTTGTGAAAGCCTCTTGAAACAATTTGTGTTCCACATGTTGCATGTGGGAACAGCCATGGACGGAGTGAAAGAGAAAGGAAATGGGCTCAAAACCACAGCGCACAAGTGTTGGCTTAGTCATCTGCCAACCTGAAAGAGTTTGGATTTTACATAAATGCTAATGCTAAACCAAAAGCATCACCATTTGCATAATTCTTAGCTTCCGATTACTTTCAGTCCACACGGAGTTAAGGTCAGTATGTTAAATATGGTGTCAGATGTGGTTTGGTACTGGTGTTTCTCTAGGGGTTCCCCCTCATGGGCCCCGGAAAGACTTTGATTGCAGCGCTGCCCTTTCTGCCCTTTTGCAGAAGCGTAAAAAATTGTCCCCGGATTGTTTGTCATTGAACATAAATATGTAGAAGCTGCAGCTCCACCATTTTCACACAGACAGGTGACAGAGCTTCAACCACAGATTGGTCACACGGATAGAAAAAAGAGTGCAATGCCAGTTTTTTCCTGATGATTACATTACAACAGTGCAAATGATCATTATTATTACTAGTCATTGTCATTATACCTACTCTGGTATGTCTGTGAACTGACAGTGAACCGAACATACCTCTCCCTGGTGTAAATATTTAGAAGTACTGTATGTTGAAAATTCTCTTCTCTCTCCCTCTCTTTCTTGCACAGACACAGACACACAGACACAGACACAGACACAGACACACACACACACACACACACACACACACACACACACACACACACATATATCCACATATACATCTGTTCCTGTTTAAGTGTAATCAATGGGTGTTTAGTTGTGACTGGATTGTCTTTATACATCACAACACTTTTTTCCCAAAAGAACCCACTAAAGTTCCCAGGATTGCAAATAAGCAGCAGTCACATTGTACTAAAATCCTTTCTCTGTCATTCTGCGGTGCATTAAATCAAACCTCAAACAAATGGCATAAATGTGGTTACAGGCTCTTCGATTCCAGATGTCTTGGAATTGGATTTTCTTCGTAAATACCAATAGCACTGATCAACTCTCAATAGAAATGTGTCTGTAAATTACAGGGATGCCTGTGATTGGGTTGATCCATAATGTAATGTTTCTTGATGTATTGGAACAATGGAATCTAAACAAATTTTCATATGGAATAGCACAGGAAACTCTAGTTGTGTAAACTGAATGTGTTTTTGGATGTTTACCTTTGTACAAATGTTGGTTAATCTTTCCATAGTCTCTTCTAATCTGATGTTTGACCTTCTTGTGTGTGCAAGGATGAAGCCTTCATGCAAGAATGGTTAAAACCATAAGCACACACACACACACACACACACACACCACACACACACACACACACACACAGCCCATCTCACAATCCTGTTTGACAAGATAAAGTATCCTCCCTCCAGTTGGCACATACTTCCTGAGCACAGAGTAGTGCAGTCTTAAAGCAGAAGTCCCTTTGGGAACACTTCAGGGGAGGTAAGATTGGCACAAACACAAACAACAGGTCATAAAACATGAAAATAACTTTACATCATGGTCCAGGCAAAACAGAAGTCCAGAATCTTCAATAACAAAGAATGAATGAAGAACCTTTGTTTACCTTCGTGGAGGTGTCAACAATGGGGCAAAACAGGAGTTGAGGGTAGTGTGTTCCATAAGCCCCTGCCTTTTACACATGTTTTCTTTCCTGTTTGAGCACATCAGCTGTAGAAATGGATGCCCAAACATCTCCTCTTTTACACATGCTCAAGTGACTGAACTTTTCTTTCACTGGTTGATTGTACCAACAGTTTATGACATTCTACTGGCATGTTTTAAAATGAATTGCCATCTCATGGTTATAATGGCATTCTAGGTCTTCACAGAGTGGATATCAGACAAAATATTTGCTTGAGAACGATGAACAGGCCACACAGCCAGAATGGATTTGGGTTGTTCCACTCGATCTATATCCAATTTCAATCTTGCTTGTGAATTGTTTGGCAAAGACATCTTACACAGAGTTAACCTTATTGGTAACATTATAGCTTTTGCAGAGGGGGGACAAGGGGAGCGGCTATGGGAAGACAGTAATAACCAGTACAAGATAAAAAAAACAAGGGATCTGATAATAAAAATAAACTAGTGGCTGTCACACATTGCAGCAGAAATTCTCATTATATCCAGGCACCACTGACTTTAGCATCTGAATGCTGAACGTGCAACACCTGCCCAAATGTGTATCGGGAAAACTGGAAATGTGATTATAAATTGTACATTTTTGACAGCTCTGGTGCAGTGGCCTATTTTGTCACCTGACTGCAGTTCAGGTCACTGCCTGTATGGTATTCCTCACATCTCCTAGATTACAAAGTGAAACTTAAACTTTTAAATTGTGGGGGATTCTTACAGGTGAAACAGGGATCAAATTTGGGTGTGGATAGAACAGTGTGAAAAGATAAATACAAATACTCCAAATCCTTATCTGGCTCTGTCTTTAGAGACAAGTTCATCGAACTTTGATATGGAGATGGAGCTTCTTTTTCCACAATGGAAAGAATTCAGAGAGGAAACAGAACATCCAAACAGAGGAGTATTTATATCTGTGCCGTTATAAGCAGGAGTAGTGGGCTTCAGTCTTCCTCACCAAACACTCTGCTGTCTGTTCTTTGTCCACACTTCATACCACTGACTCATATCTAAATAACTGTTTATTAACTGGCCCAATTCCATTTTGCAGGTCCATCTGGAAACAAATACTAAAGGGGACTTCAACTCACCTGAGCAAGTAGGTTTCGCTAGTCTAATTAACAACGTGGAAAAACAAACCATTAAACAAATCCCCAAAATTACATTTTGTGAAAATAACAGTGGGAGCAAACGCTAGAGCACCATGAGCAACCACATGTTGTTTTTACGGGCAGACAATAGATGGCGCTCTTTTCACACTGGAAGTGCTGTGCTATATTTGAAGTGATGATTATTATATATATATACACACACACATATATATAATAGATTACTGATGGATAATTTTATTTTAATTTTAGGTAATCCTGTGAAAGAGCACCACTGGTTTGTGAAAGGAAAAAATAAAAACAAGATTTGATTTACTTTTCACATGCTTTTTCTTCTTCACTGCTTACTGAAACACATGTTAAAAATTGTGACTGTAACAGCAGTGCAATAAATCCCGACTTATTTCTGATGAGAAGAATTGAGGATCGGACTGATGGAAGGCTGATAGTGTTCGCTTGTTTGGCGAATCCGTTTAAAGTACCGGTACATGAGCAATGAAATACATTGCATCGAATGAATGCATGGAAAGGGTGGGTAATTAAAGTGTATTTAACATGTTCACACTGATGACTCTGTTTATCATACAGAGCAGTTCACATACACGCAGACCAATTTTCTTACTGCAATAAGGCTTTGGGTAAAAAAAAAAAAAAAAAATACTTGAATGACAGCTGTTCTTACCTCATCCTATCAGCCAGCAGGTAACACCTCCTGGATTTCTTCCACAGCACATGTCTTAGGTTCCTCATTAATTCTTTATCAAGAAAAAGGATTAGTTTAGATCAAGACCAACATGGAACATGGGGAGCGAGACCAATGGAGCAAAAAAAGGGAATATATTCTGGCAACTGCAGGCAATATAGTAGGGTTGGGTAATGTATGGAGATTCCCATACCTCTGCTTTAAGAATGGAGGAGGTGAGTTGGAATAAAGATGAACTTTGGAATATTAATACCTAACAGAACAACTGACATTTTCCAGTTGAAAGTCATTCTGTATTTTTTGGAATATACCCTGATAAAATTTCAAAAACTTTAATAAACTATGAATAGTTAACAGTCATGGTGGCAATTGAAAAGTTAAATGAGCTGGATTAATGCTTTAATTCCATTAATTTCTTGAACTGGTTTATCACTGACAATATCATTTGTTTTAGTGCGTTTGTGTGTGTGTGTGTGTGTGTGTGTGTGTGTGTGTTGTGTGTGTGTGTGTGTGTGTGTGTGTGTGTGGTGTGTGTGTGTGTGAGTGTGTGTATCGACTACTAAAATTGTCTTTCTACTACCAAAGTGAGGACATTTTGTCTGGTCTTCACAACTTCAAAAGACTGAGGGTTAAGATTTTAAGGTTGAGGCTAAAATTGGGTTTAGGTTGGCGTCAGGGTAATTCACTTAGTTGTGATGTCTAGGGTTAGGGGCTGGTTAATGCTTTTTGTTTTCCCATGAAAGTCATCACACAGCAAGAACTATAAGGGTGTTTCTCCAGGAGTCTTCCTGTTGCCGTACTGCTTCTTCACTGTGCTGTGTGGTCTGCCACTCTTCCTGCTGGAGACTGTGATCGGTCAGTACACACAAGAGGGGGCTGTCACCTGTTGGACTAAAATTTGCCCATTGGCTCAAGGTAATCACCCAAAGATTTGGTTCTAAAATAATCCAATTACAGTGATCCCTCGTTTATCGCGGGAGTTGCGTTCCAAAAATAACACGCGAAAAGTGAAATCCGTGAAGTAGTCAGCTTTATTTTTTATTATTATTTTACAATGCAATACTGAACTATAGAATGAAACCAAAAATCAAAACCTGTTTTAAAGCCCAAAATTTGTTTAAAACAATAATTTTAATCTAGTAATACAAGGTTGGAAACATTGTCACTGGCGTATTTCCCAGTCCCAGCTGTGCCTCTTCGTCCTGACTCCGCTCCCCTGGAGCGTCTGTTTCTACTGAAGGCGCAGGAGTCTTTCTCCGAGAGAAGAACATTGTTATGGGTAGTTGTTGGCGCTCTTTCTTTTTCTGAGCAAGAAGATTTATATAAACGGATATGCCACCTTCGATTATATTTGAGAACTGCAATGAACGACTCGCAAAAAAAATCCGTGAAGCAGCGAAGCCGCGAAAGATGAAACGCGATATAGCGAGGGATCACTGTAATGTGGAAACCCATATTCATATAGCTCATATAAATATCACCCACTAAAACACTAACACTAACACTAAAGCAGCTATAAAAAAAAGACCATTGCGTTTGTCCAGTCAGTAATAAAGTCAGTACCTGCAGGTACCTCTCTTTTCCACAGGACCCTAATATGGTGGAGGGTTTCTTGTTTGGCAGGGCAGAGGATCCTGGGGTGTGAAACCGATTAAATGTGGTCTTTCCCTTGAAAGATCAGGACTACTCATTTTTTGTCATACAGTTTTTGGACTCAAGCAAAATACAATTCTTTCACTCCAATGATCTTATTTCCATTCACTGAAAAATATATTTTTTCTATTTACAGGGACTGGGTATTATACCATAGTTATCCAAATATACTTTAGAGTTTACACCATTGTTCTGGCCTGGGCTGTTTTCTACCTGATCAACTCTTTCAGTGGAACTCTGCCCTGGGCCACCTGCAACAACCCCTGGAACACAGGTGAGTATGTAACAGGTAATTAGGGCTGTATTTGATGAATGTGGTGCAGGGAGAAATGTTTGACTATTGTTACTAATGCGATGCATAGCTCAGGTCTGTTCAGTGAAGGAAATTATGTTTTCAGGAAATAGACACAAACCCATAAATACATCATCATCTATCTTCTTTTCCTTTGAGGGGTGGCATTGGACCAATAACAGTATTTATATCAGCAATTGAGACAAGCCAATTTACCTATTCACTAAATGTACATCTTTCAGAACATGCACACTTGGCACAGAAAAGCCCCAAACTGTCAGCGAATTTGAACAAGGAACTTTCTTGTTGTGAGGCAACAGCGCTAACCAGGGCTAGAGCCATCCATTGTTTAGATGACAGATTGGAAATAAAATGCTCAGTGTCAAGATCCATATCTTACAAATCAATGCATCTTAAATTATTCTCTGCTTTCTTGCAAACAGACAAATGTGTGGATCTCTCAACAGCAGAAGGTGGACATCTGATAATCAACAGTACAAATCTGACCAAGTCTTCAGTCTCTGAATTCTGGGAGTGAGTACCTGTTAGGTTCAAACAACCTGAAACACGAGAAAAACAAATGAGGCAAAGACAACAGTTTTGAATTTTACTTGCAAAGAGAACGGAGAGATGTGCTCAGTTACAGATCTCCAACACGTTCTGACGCACACCTCCCGCCATCCTTCTTTTATTGAAATTAAGAGGTCCCTAGTTACAGAAGTCAAATGTGTCTAAGGGAGAGGGAAAACACAAGATAGTAGGTCTCCAACAGAGCAAGAGACTGTAAATCATAATGGTGAGATTATACGTAGGCCTTCACTGATTTGATTAGTTTAGCACACAGACAGCACATTCTTCTATATCAGACAGATTAAAAGAACACCTCCTGGGTCATTGTCAGGCCCTAACCCTAACCCACCTCCTGGGTCAGGCCCTAAACCTAACCCACCTCCTGGGTCAGGCCCTGCAGCTCCATCTCCAGTCAATGTCACTTCTCCAACAGCCGCTGCATTTCTGTCGCCCTTGACCAGAGAAGTTCGAGTTGACATATCAAGCATCATGAACATTAAGCATTAGCAAATAATAGGAAACATTAAGTAATGAGAAACAATATAACGAGAATAAAGAATATAACAAGGTAAAAGCAAATAAGAGATAACTTTAATATAATGGATCTAACAGTACCTGTTACACATGAATAATAATAAGGGTTGAAGTACTGACTAAAACAGAGCCCATTTCTGTGTCATATAAGCAAACTGTTGCCATGTACAAACATAGAATTGGTTTCTTTTCCCGTAACAGAAGACGAGTGCTGTCCATTTCATCTGGAATAGAGGAGTTGGGTACAGTGAGGTGGGAGCTGCTGCTGTGTTTGCTTGCCTGCTGGATAACCTGCTACTTCTGCATCTGGAAGGGGGTGCGATCTACTGGGAAGGTAAAGATTATGTTCAAATATGTGAAATTAAATCCAAGTTTATTTGTATATCCTGGCAAGGGAAGTCACAACACAAAGCAGACCAAAGTACAATATCTGGCCAATAATGTGGACAGGATTTCTGTAGGTTTTCCCATAGTTTTCTGTGTGCGACTAATAGTGTCTGTATTCCTGCCTTCTACCTAATGATGACCCCCATCCTCCGGTAAAATAGTGTTTTAAAAAAAACGTGCTAAAAGGATGCACACAAGTACGCCCAAACATTTTTTTCATACCATAAGTGCTGTAATGTTCATTTCAATTTCAGGTAGTGTACTTCACAGCTATATTTCCTTACGTAATGCTGGCCATCCTACTGGTCAGGGGGTTGACACTTCCTGGAGCTTTCCAGGGTGTGGTTTACTACCTATATCCAGATGTTTCTCGCCTAGCAGACCTTCAGGTAACAGAGAAAACAATTGTTGTAGAACTGCAATACAAAGCTTAATGACATAAATGTATTTTGTCTCTAAATTAGGTATGGATGGATGCTTTCTCTCAGGTCCTCTTTTCTTATGGCGTGTCAGCAGGAACCCTCATTACATTTGGGAGCTTCAACAAATTTAAAAACAACTGTTGCAGGTGAAAAAAACATTTTAATAAGATATCTTTACTCTAAGTGTCACCCGCAGAATGAAAAGGTAGTAAAGAATTAAAATATACAAAATAAATTATGCTGAACATAAACATCACAAACTCAATCAGCAATCCACATTCAATTATTGCACAATCTCTTGTTTCGTACCAATTCATACATTGATGGCTATGTGATAGAAACCTGCATCCACTTTTCAAAGTACTTTGTAAAGAACCTTTATGACTCTTTGGATAACTCTTCTCTACCACTGATTACATGGAGGCCCAGGGAGTCAGTAGGCTATTCATTGAGAAGGATAAGGACTCTAGCAGTTTCTGGAGGGTAGTCTTCCTCCTGTTCAGGTTCAGCTGCTTTTCACAGGTTAGCCACCTGCACCATTAGCATCATCACCAGCTGATCTACCATGAGGAAGTAGTGGTTGTGGTGTAAACCCCATGCAGTGTGCTGCTACCTCTGGTTGCACATTTAAAATGCTAGTGGAATCCACATGACTAAGGTCTCCAGCTACAAATGGCAATTCTACGTGCATTCATTATTTATTATTCATCGCATACTTTAATCTGGGTAGTAGTAACTGTCAATTTTCACTGCGTTAGTGCACAACTTTCCCTTGACATCCACATACAATTCCCCTCATCTGGTCTTGTTGGTGTTGCTGGTCCTGTCATAGTGTCCTGTGTCATCTGCATGTTCTGAAATAAATGGATGAATGTAGCCAACTGTCCCTGGCAATGTTAGTCTTTAAAAGAAAAGGAAGAATAAGAGAACAAGTAAAAAAAAAAACACCCTCAAAAAGTTTGAACACATTCTTATTCTACAATAACTTTTGATATCAAAATATAAAATAGTAATCTTACAGTCAAACAAAATATACAAGTCCTGGTAAAATCTTGAGAATAAACAGAAAAAACATCTCAGATATAAAGAACATTAAAAGTGCTACATTTAAGGCTGAGCTATATACTTTGTATACTATAATGTCATCCTAATTTTGTGTTTTATTTGTTTGAACAATCATATGTGCATGTGCAGGGACTGTCTGTGGTTGAGCGTACTTAATGGCTCCACCAGTTTTGTTGCTGGATTTGCAGTCTTTTCAACTCTGGGTTTCATGGCGCAAGCACAAGGAGTTCCCATTGACATGGTGGCTGAATCAGGTAGGACCTCAAAATACACCAAGAGTTAAAATATGTCTCTAATCTATTGCTACAAATTAACAGAACTCCAATAATGCACAATGAGGAGAAAACATTTGAATCTTTTCTGTTCCACAGGTCCAGGACTGGCCTTCATTGCCTTTCCTCAGGCTATTGCCATGATGCCCCTTCCTCAGCTCTGGGCTGTTTGCTTCTTCTTTATGCTCCTACTGTTGGGAATTGACACAATGGTGAGTTGATGCAAAATTGTCCATGTCCTGTTGAAACCATTTATTTAGTGTTTATGCATTTGTGTGTATGTGCCAACTGACCCCTGTTAACAGCCAAAAGGCACTGTGAGTGCCTCTCTTCTTCTTTCCCAATGGTCATGGACTCAAACTCAAAGTATTTGAACTCCTCAAGACGAGGCAGCAAATCTTCAAGATGCTATATCAACAAAAAGGAGAGACAGAGTACCAAGCTACATAATCTTAAGCTTTTCCTCAACCATAAAGCACATGTGAACAGAGCTTACCAACATGTACCCTCGAACACCCTGAAGATGGTAGAGTTGGCCAAGTACTCTGTCAAATATGTTTTTCTTTTGGGGTTCAGCTAACAGACCAGATCTTCCTTGAGGACCCGAAAGGGACATTTCCTGACAAGAGGATACACCACTAGAATCTGCCACACTAGGTGTCAGCATCCAAGAATTAAACCTTCTCATAGTTTTCAAGCTTTGCATTATCTTCAGAATATTTTCATAAACAAATTTGTGAGGGTGTTCATTCTATCTCTGCAACTGTTGGTGTATGGTATATAATTGCAGCACAAAAGACTTTCACCAATGTAGAGAATTCAAAGATTCAGAAACGCTCAGGAAGACAAACAGTTCACAATCAGTGGCAGAATGCTAGGTCAGAGCAGAGGCTGAAATCTTGGTGAAGGGCAGAAGGCTTAGATGATTACCAGGAGGCAGATGAAACAGAGAAACCAGGGACAGCTGTGGTGGGTACCGAGAGATCAGGCAGAAGAACACTGGAAAGTCTTGTCCCTGCAAAGAACTACCTGGCAAAGGAGTGAGTGCAGAGATAGACTGGACTGATTGGATGTGATGAGGGGCAGCTGCCTGCATAGGTAATTTGAGTACCGTAGACTGATGAGGTGGGCGTGGCTGGCAGGCTGAGGGGGCAGGAACATTAGAAAAATACTGAGAGAGCTGTCTTAACTTTGACAATCTCTGAACTATATCCTTAGCCAATCAAGTCTGAATTTTTACCACAATGCAAGGGACAGTAGAAATGCCTATACGGATATCATAATTTATCAATTCAAAATGTAAATAAAAAAAAAACAAAAAACTTTCTTTTGTAATTATTATTATTTTTTAAATGTGTATAATTGTATAATTAATTAATTAATATAATAATATAATTAATTGTGGATTAATCTATAAAAATCATTTCACTTGTCTCAACTTATTCTTCATTTATCATATTGCAATTTTTAGTTTGCAGGTCTGGAAACTCTAATATCAGCGGTGATTGACCTCTTTCCAGCAGAGATGCGCCGACCATGGCGTAGAGAGCTCCTTGTCCTGGCCTTCTGTTGTGGATGCATGATTATACAGATCGTTCTCACCACTGAGGTAGTATCCATACATATCCATGTAAGTAATATAATGTATAAACTAAAACATATATACATTCTCATGTGCAGGGAGGAGTGTACCTTTTTGAACTGATTGACTACTATGGTTGTAACGGCAAATGTATTCTATTTGGATCTCTGATCCAGTGTCTGGCTGTTGGTTGGGCCTTTGGTAAGCAATCTCAGTTATTGCCACTTTATTTTTTAACTTTGTTTTCGCATAAGATACTAAAAAAAATATTCATTTGGAAGGTGGTCAAAATGAGATGAAGGAGGTGTACTGTCATCCTGTCTTTATAAAATTGCTTGGATGAGTCAAAGTAGGGTGCTTTAGGTCCCTTAGTGCGGTCCTTAGAGTCACTTCATTGATTCATGTAAGAAACAGACCTCTTTGCAGTGAGACCGTCGATCAAATACATCTTGATTTAACTGCAACATTATAGACTATGGCTATGAAATCATAGACATACACCTATCTTTCACTTAAAACAAACTTTAATTGTTGTGCAGGTGCTGAGCAGATGTGTAATGCTGTTGAAGAGATAACGGGACAGAGACCCTGGCTTCTCTACAAACTGTGCTGGCGTTACTTTACCCCTTTACTCTCTCTGGTGAGTTGCACAAAGCAGGAATCAGACTAATTGTTTCAAATCCCCATCATTTATCACAGCCACACGTATCCTCAATTGTCCAAATTAATCTCTCTATCTCTAATGCACATTCATTTTATACCAGTCATGTTAGATAATAGATTTATAACCCAAAAGAAGAGATTCCAGAAATCAGAATCATCATTTGATCAGATGATCAGAAATACTGTTCCTTAATACAACGATCTTAATTGTTTCCTTCACACTAAAGTTGGATGTATGGTTGAATATCAGCACTTTAATGGATCATTCAATCATAAATGTGGATAGTTGCAGACTTTCAGGTTAAAGTTTTCTTAGTCCACAAGCAGCAGATTACTCATTTCAATTAGAAAGTTAGAACTCAACACTTTTCTTTGCCACACTCAAAAACTACCAATGATGGTGTCAACTTACGGTAAACTCAATACTGACAACCTGTCATCTCTTCAACTTGTAATTAACATTGGCATCAGTTCGTAATTTTGTGCACACAACTGTGATATGAATAAACCACAAGCATCATCTCATCCCTGTTGCCCAGCTCAGCCTCTTTTAACTGTAGTCCTGTTATGGCTTTCCCTAAAGGTTGGCCTCATCTGCTCATTTCTCAACTACCAGCCTCTGAAGTCCAGGGGGGGTTATGTGTATCCAGACTGGTCCTACCATCTCGGCTTGGCTATGGCCTTGTCCTCGATGGTTGTAATTCCTGTCTATGCTGTTGCAAAGCTGTGCTTCACTAAAGGAACCCTGAAGCAGGTAAGGGTTAATCTTTGGAACACTTTACAATTCCTATCACCACCATTAATTATCTTAGCAAACAAATTAATATTCTGCCTGACTAGCTGTTGTTTTCTGTCCTCTTTGCTGCTCTCAGCGTCTGTTGGTCCTCTGGTATCCTGATCGTGGTGCTGCTCATCCTAAGAGAAATGGACACGAATCTGAGACCATCCACTTATCTGATATATGAGCTGCTATTAAATGCTTAAGAGAAGCACCTACTGACATGAAAAATATCTATCTTTTTTGTGTTATTCACATTCTCAACGCTTCTCATTTTGCAGCACAGCAAAGATTATTCCTTTCATGTGAGCACTCGCAGAAATTTTACCAAACTCTTTGTAATTTTATTTAACAATAAACTAAAGTCAACATGGGACTCATTGGCTCCAGTTGCAACTAAAACAAGAATTAAACCCCTGTGGAGAAATGCAGATATCAGAAAACTAAAAGCTAACAGTTCACCATAAAACATTATGTGACACCTCAAACAAGAGTCTCCTAGTTCCAAAAACTGATTAACAACCGGAAAGTCAACCACAAATTTATTTTCCCTAAAATCAACCAATTAACATGCACAAACTTAAATAGATCTTCAAGGATGCTAAACAATACCCTTTGTGAGGATTTTGCTTCAGAAGAAAAATTGATGATCGAAAAATAATAAAAATAGAGTCTTTTATCTCAGCAAATTTGAAATGATGACACATTGGGATCACTGGAGAGTTTTAGCCCTGGTTAAAGCAAGATCACTTGGCAGAGTTCTCTTCCAAGTAATGCCATCAACCTACCTTTTATACCCAATTCCTACACCATTTATTGGAAATTTTTTAGGGATTCTTTGAGGAACTACTGTCGAATTACTCTGTTCAGATGGGCGCCGTCCCTGGCTCTTTTAAATTGCGGCAGTAAAGCCCCTTTTGAAGAAAAGCAATTGGGAACCCAACATTTTAAACAATTATTGGTCAACAGCCAGCTTACTATTTTGACTTTTGAAAGTGAAATAACATCTTGGGCATCAGTTAGATTTTTCATTGAATTACATTTCTGAGACAACCCTAATAAAGATTTTAAACCTAAGGCACAACTTGGATGACCATAAACTTACAGTCTTGGTAGTATTGAATCTACCTGATGCTTTGAATACAATAGACCACCAATTTTATTAAATAGAGTGAAACACCAGGTCGGCCTCTCTGGTACTGTTCTTTATTGGTTCATCTCTTACCTTACCAATTGTAACTTCTTTTTGAGTTTGGATGCTTGTTTGTCAAGTGTTCATGAAATAAAGTGCTGGTTCCCCAAGGGTCAATGTAAGAAGAAACCCGAACAGTCCTGTTTCTTGTTTCCACAAGTGTTAATGCACCATTTAGAATGCACACCACAGTCTTAAATTGCTTTTCTGCATCATCCATTTTTTCCTTCTTTTCTCTCTTAAGCAGAATTCCAGAAGAGTTGTAATCTGTTTGAGAAAACAGCAGATTTCCTCTTACTCTTTCATCTCTGCTGCCGATGCCTTTTTTATGAGAGTGTGTTTTTTACCGCCTGTTCTCCAGAATTTCAGTTTCAGTCGTTGCCAAATTAACTCTTTTTCTTTTAGCCTGTGGATTTTTTCTGATTGGTCTGGTTTGGTACTTCTGATTTTATAGACCTTAGACCACGTCCACGCCGGGAGTCTTTTCTTGTGGTTTTTACACCTATTGCGTCAGGGTCACCAATTTGCTGACAGGATTTTTTAACCTTAAATTGTCAAAAAATAGACCTGTTGTATTTTATTCTGGTCGTAGAATCTTAGCAACTGGACTGTTTGAGGGTCGTTGAAACTTCCCCTGACACAGTGGGGTTCGTTAGCAGCCCCGTGAATTACCATGAACTAGATGACTTAGAACCTTCACAGACATCAACTTGGGGATGTCATCAGGATTGTGACACCATCTTTCACAGCTAGGAAGATTTAGTTATTGGTCCTGAGGCCCAGAGAGAAAGTTGTTGACTCTGAGATCCGTTTTATTTAAAACATTAAAAACACAATTAAGATAGTCCGGAAGGCAAACACTCCTTCAGAAAGACTATGAGGCAGCGGCGGGCAGGTTATGCCACCATATGCGGGTGGATTGTAGACACATGGGCTATGATACTGTCTTCATATATTGGAAGAGCTTTCACAAAATCAACGCTGAACCGGAACCGGTCGTTGAGTCCGATTCAGATGATTAAGAAGGAATTCGGGATGTTGGACATTGAAACCGCAGCTGTTTAATTCAGATACAGAGAATGAAAACTTTGGTTTTGTGGCGGAAGAATGAATATTTTGTTCAATAAATGTTGTCAGAAACCAGATAAGAACCCAAATGTGACACAAAGTCTGGTCGAACACGGCTTTATTGTCGGACACAGACAACAGACAGGATTCACCGGGGAGCGAGCAGAACAGAATAGTCGGGGACTGGCAAGGTTGGAACCGGGCAGAAGGCAGACCGAGTTTACAGGGGAACAGGCAAGGTCGGAACCGGGCAGGCAGGCAAACAGGAATTAAGATAAGATGAACTTTATTCATCCCCGTGGGGAATTGAATTAGTAGCAGCGTATGCAGAGTAAAGAGACAGAATAAATATACCGATAAGATTAGAACGTTTATACGCTGGAAAGTCATCAGGAAGTCATCAGGAACAATAACGATCTGGCAGGGAGCAGGTGTCCCTCCGGGGATTAAGAAGAGTGCTCATTAGAGTCCTGATGCACAACAGGTGTGCGGGGCGAGGCGGCTCATGGGCATGATTGCCCGCCCGCAGCTGTGACAAAATGTGTTGAAACTCACTGTTTTACTTCCGTTGTAATTTTTACTGTATTTTTCAGCATGCGCCTAATAATATGGTGCGCCTCATGTATGTTTTAAATACAGAAATAGCACCCATAACTGAGACTGCGCCTTTTAATGCAGTGCGCCTTATGGTCGTGAAAATACGGTAATAATTTTTTCTGCATATTGTTTACTATCAAAACACATCAGTAGTGTGGTGTGGAGACCCACAGACACATATACCAATGTCCCATGTTCATATTCCTGAGCTCTTATTTTGTTGTTTAAGTATTTAGTCCTTACATGAATTATTTGTCTTGATTTAAGGTCACCAGGTCAATTTGACCATGAAGAGTAGAATTGTCTTGTATTAATTTATTATCATCAGAGCAAGTGGATTTTCCTCATGGAATCATGATCTGTGAAAAGAACACCGTGGCAAAAAATATTGACAAAAAGGATTAGTTAATCATGAGATAACTAATTATGTTGATTGTATCTTGGGAGGGGGGTGTTATTTAACTTTTAGATCATTAAACTTGCCAAACTGACCAAGGTGCATCATTGTCATTCTTAAGGCATGATTGTGTGTATTTTCAGTGATGTCTCTACAGTTTGGATTTTTCACCATGTAAAGTGTCAGAATTTTGCCTCTGACTGAAATAAAGACTTTATTGTATCAGGATTTCTGTCTTTTATGTTAAAATTCTGGTGAGAAAAGAGGCAACTGTACAAAATAAAGATTTAGCACAAGTTGTGTTGACATGCTAGTTTCTTCATGAGTGGCTCTTCCTCGTTATACAGCAGAACCCTATCATCCCTAACCCTAAGTGGTGGAAAACAAATGCAGGTGTTCACATATGGACAAATTTTTCAACTTAAAGCAACGAGTAAAGAAAAAACAAATAGCTTTGAATTCTTAACTACCTCATCCTATCAGCCTGCAGGTAACACCTCCTGGATTTCTTCCACAACACTTAATAAAGTCTGAGTTTCCTCATTCATCCCTCATCCATTCAGATCAAGACCATCATGGAACATGGAGAGAGAGACCAATGGAGCAAAAAAAGGGAATACATTCTGGCGTCTGCAGGCAATATAGTAGGGTTGGGTAATGTATGGAGATTCCCATACCTCTGCTTTAAGAATGGAGGAGGTGAGCTGGAATGCAGTGAGAGTTTTTGAATGTGATAATGAAAAGGAAAATATTTGTGTCTCCCAAAAACTAACTTAAAGTAATGAACTATGAAGAGTTGACAAAAATCCCCAAACTGATGGAAATTGCCAAATAAGATGAGTTGGAGTTACAGGATGCCACAATATATCAATTATCCACAGTTTATTGATCACTTAGTTATCAGTGACTGCTTCATCACTTAGGTTTTCATTCCTTTTGATTTCATTAGGATTCTCTGCTAATTTAAGATACGTTTCAAAGTGTTTATTACTCTGTCTTTAAATTGTCTTTTGTATACAGACAGTATATACGTTTGTGTGTGTGTGTGTGTGTACCTGTGTGCATGTTTGAAGGAGTCTTCCTGTTGCCGTACTGCTTCTTCACTGTGCTGTGTGGTCTGCCCCTCTTCCTGCTGGAAACAGTGATGGGTCAGTTCACACAAGAGGGGGTTGTCACCTGTTGGACGAAGATTTGCCCATTGGCTCAAGGTAAGTTTTGGGTTTTAAAAAATGCATGTAATGTGGAAACTGGTAAATATCACATTCGGGACAGGACAGTGGATGGATAAGCTATTGAGGTGGGCCAGCTGTCCCTTGTGCTCCCCCATGATGATGGCCAAGTGGCATTGCATCCAGTAGAACACAGCTTTGTTGATAATATTGTTCTAAAAGAATAATTTGTTTGTCAGAGTAAAAATTAAGTTTATAGTGAGCCTTTTACAAATTAAACAAACTAAATTCCTGAGCCTCAAATATTTCCCTTCATATATTAGTTTACTCTTAACAGAGCATTTCTTTCTTTCTTCCTTACAGGGACTGGATATTTTATCATAATTATCCAGATATATTTCAGAGTTTACACCATTGTTCTGGCCTGGATTGTTTTCTACCTGATCAACTCTTTTCGTGGAACTCTGCCGTGGGCCACCTGCAACAACCCCTGGAACACAGGTGAGTATATAACAGAGGTGAAACCTATTCAACATATATTTCAACATAAGTGAATGCAGTGAAATACATCATTCATCCATGTTCTCTAATAGAAGAAAGAACTTTGCTGCTCCTAAACACTTCTCACTGATTGGAGACTAAGGTCCACGATACAATTGATGGTTGAACTGTTTTATTTGTACGATCCACTGTTGAATGTGAAAGAAAATGTATAAAATTTCACAATCAAAAAATACAACAGCATTGATCAGCTTGAATCTTACAAACAAAATCTAAAACCATCCATCCATCCATCCATCCATCCATCCATCCTCTACCGCTTATCCGGGGTCGGGTCGCGGGGGCAGCAGCCTAAGAAGAGAAGCCCAGACTTCCCTCTCCCCAGCTACTTCTTCCAGCTCGTCCGGGGGGATCCCCAGGCGTTCCCAGACCACACCTTGCATTGTTTATACTCTAATTCAGGTGAAATCAGTTGAAATCTAAATCTTCACCAACAGGTTTACCTCTTATAAATCAAAGTAACACAATATCAATTAAATAAACAAGATAAACATTTAAGAAAACAAGAATTAAGAACATGAACCCAAAATTCAGCGACAGCTACAGAACTTCTCAGCCAATTTAATATTGGGATAACTAATTGATGTTTTTCTGTTGAAGGAAAATCTAGTGTTGACAAGACACACACAAAACTTTGTAAATTCTACATTTGTTGCCATTCTGGGTCACATTTACAGACAACGTACACAGAGTGTGAATGTACCTGAACTGTGTTGCTGCAACAATGTTAACACTGCGATGGGATTTTCCATGATCTATATCCTGTAAGTCATTGGACCTTGAATTACCATATTCTCTGCTTTCTTGCAAACAGACAGATGTATGGATCTCTCAACAGCAGAAGGTGGACATTTGATAATCAACAGTACAAATCTGACCAAGTCTTCAGTCTCTGAATTCTGGGAGTGAGTACCTGTTACACATGAATAATAATAAGGGTTGAAGTACTGACTAAAGCAGAGCCCATTTGTGCATAAGCAAACTGTTGCCATGTACAAACATAGAATTGGTTTCTTTTCCCGTAACAGAAGACGAGTGCTGTCCATTTCATCTGGAATAGAGGAGTTGGGTACAGTGAGGTGGGAGCTGCTGCTGTGTTTGCTTGCCTGCTGGATAGCCTGCTACTTCTGCATCTGGAAAGGGGTGCAGTCTACTGGAAAGGTGAAATCCATAGTTCACCAAGCTATGGGTCTAAGACAGTCTGGATATGGGTGTCAGTTTTCTTCAGACTTTTTCTTCCCACTGATCAAAAATATGATCTTTCAGTTAAAAACTCTAAATTGCACCACGGTGTACATAAAATAGTGGTTAAAGAAAGTGGATGCATTGATAGTCTCTAGCACTGCTCTGGGAAACATTTTGACCTACGATAAGTAACCCAGACTATATTTGTACGCACCATGAACACTTCAAATTTTGTTCCCTTCAATTTTCAGGTAGTGTACTTCACAGCTATATTTCCTTACGTAATGATGGCCATCCTACTGATCAGGGGGTTGATGCTTCCTGGAGCTCTGCAGGGTTTGGTTTTCTACCTATATCCGGATGTTTCTCGCCTAGCAGACCTCCAGGTAAAACAGTGCAAGAATTTGTTGAGGCAACATAGCATTCAATAAAGGATGTCACAATTCTTAATTACAAAAATACACAATGTTATTTTTTTTACTAGGTGTGGATGGATGCTTGCTCTCAGGTCCTCTTTTCTTATGGCGTTTCAGCGGGAACACTAATCACCTTTGGGAGCTACAACAAGCTCAAAAACAATTGTTGCAGGTAAGCCATCAAAATGTCAACGAACAGAACAGTTCCTACTATTTTTTCACCCTCTACCACTCTTCCCTTGATGGGGGAATTTATAAAGTAAAAATATAACAAGAAGGTAATAAAATACTATATAAGCTAAATCATGGTTAAACCATACATCATCAAAACCTCATCCACATTCAGTAGTTATCGCACAATCCCTTGTTTTGTGGCACATCAATGGCTGTGAGATTGGTAAGCCATTTTTCAGTCTGATTGTACCTGTATTTTCTGCATGAACAATTGATGAGTGATTGAGTAAATTATGTGGTTGTTGTGGTCACGAGAACCGTCAAGTTCTTCTAGAGAGGGGTATGGTCAGCTTGTGATTTTCTGGGTTATGTTCTCGACCTTCTGGAGAACTTTCCTCTGCCATTGTAGAGCTGGAGAACCACACAAAGACAAAGTAGGCTCTGAATTATAGATGGACACCAACAGTTGTGGTTCCTCGCTTAAACACTCAAGAAAGAATGTCTCTATTGGGCTTTCTTTAACAGCTCCCCTGTGTTCTTGTCCAAGGTAAGATTTTTTATAACAGAGACTCCAAAGAACCAGTGATCAGATACTCAGCACTCAGCCCCCACCTATGAATAAGGATTGAATGTCATTTTTGTTCGGATAAATGTCCACTGTGAGATCTTTATTTTTAGGAGTGTTAAGGAGTGTTTGTGGTGAAAGAGCAGGTAGACCTCATATTTAACAAAAGTAAGTCTGCTTTAGGGGACTTCATTTCATTTTTCTGCAGGCACAAGTGTAGTTCAGCTCCTCTGCAAATCATGCTTCAAATTCAGCAGCTTCAGGTTGATCCTGTAGTTGCTGATTAACTCAACTCCCAGCGACACCCCGCCCTGCTGATGATGTCGTTCAGGTGGTTCTGTAGCCTGTAGTCTGCCTTCCACCTCATCCCTCTCTCTAACCTGGTGGGGGCCACACTGTAGAGAACGCTGTCGTCTGATGTTTAGCAGCTGATTAACGTCCTTTGTAATCCAAGGCTTGTGATTGGGATAGACTAGGGTTTGGCAACCCAAAATGTTGAAAGAGTCATATTGGACCAAAAAAAAACAAAAAAATAATCTGTCTGGAGCCGCAAAAAATTAAAAGCCTTATTATGAAGGCAACACACGCTGTAAGTGTCTATATTAGCTGTATTAGCCTACTATCAAAATGATAAGTAGGAGGCTACAAATCCATAATGAGCATTCATGATTAAATGTTTATTTTCCCTGCAGCACATCCTGTAGAGAAGGACGCACCACGAGACTACTGTGTCGTACAATGGTGCTTTAAGTTTAACTTTCATTTTAATGAGATGTTGAAATTAAAAACTTTAACAATGTCATGGTTTTCCTCCTACAGAAATTATATTGAAACAAAAAATATAGTCACACTAACTTTTTCCATTTTCATATTTTTGAAAAAGCACCAGGGAGCCACTAGGGCGGCGCTAAGAGCCACGTGCAGCTCTTGAGCCACGGGTTGCCGACCCGTGGGATAGACCTACTAATTGTGTTTGTCCACTGTTACAACTTCCATGCATTTCTTAATACAACATAGTACATTTTAAGTACACACTTCAAGCTCTGGCTGTTTAAAATGCCCCAAATGATTATGTCAGGCGAAACTGCAGCAACTGAGCTGCTCAATCTGGCCAAGTTTTTTTGGTTCTTGTGGTCGTAAGAGCAAAGGTGGACATATTTTCGGATCCCCATCCAGTGTGTTAGTGTAGCTCCTCTGCTGACACATTTTACCTACTGATGGAATTAAGGGAACATCACCTTTAAATCCACATGTTTATTGAACATTACATCAGGAAACATGCTCTGATGGGTAATAATGCTGCCATGGAAGTGTACTTCAGCACTGGGACAGCAGTCATGACCACATGGAGCCCTCTGGGAATGTGATTACATTTATTAGTCACAATAATGACTGGCAATAGTGTTTTGATACTAAAATAACCAGTGAGATTATAATACTGATAAAAACATAATACTATGAATAATATAATTAATAATTGTTTTATTTAAACAAAATAAAAATGGCAGCAGTAACCGTTCTACAATGCTTCCACCTGACCTTTCCCAGCCATACTCTTATTTTTGTGTACTTTGCTGGTATTTTAATTTTATATTCTATATTTTTGTTCAAACACACTTATGTGCAGGGACTGTCTGTGGTTGAGCGTGCTCAATGCCTCCACCAGTTTTGTTGCTGGATTTGTAGTCTTCTCAACTCTGGGCTTCATGGCACAAGCACAAGGAGTTCCCATTGACATGGTGGCTGAATCGGGTAGGACCTCAAATCACATGGAAAAAGAAGAGAATTCTAATAATGTGGAGTAAACTCATCTGTTCCACAGGTCCAGGACTGGCCTTCATTGCCTTTCCTCAGGCTATTGCCATGATGCCCCTTCCTCAGCTCTGGGCTGTCTGCTTCTTCTTTATGCTCCTACTGTTGGGAATTGACACAATGGTGAGTTGATGCAAAATGCTCTATGCCATATAAAAAAAATGACCCCTGTTAATATCCAAGAGGCAATGGGAGTGCCTATCTCTTGGTCCTCTTTCCTATTAATCACAATGGACGCAAACCCAAGTTACTTGAATTCCTTCAAGAAGGGAGTTGGTCCAGTGCTCTATGTCAAGGATTTGTGATTTGTTTAAATAAAATCTTCTTCTAAAGATTCTCATCCTCCTGCCGTAGGTCCTCCATGAGGAGTGTGAGGTCTAAGTTGGGAAACTGCAAATGACCTGCCACTCCATGGGCAGCAGGATTGGCAGTGTTTTAGAACTCCATCCCTTAATTTTTAGGCTCTAGATCAATTTAAAAAACTGTGGGTCAAAAAAAAAGTATGTTTTTTGGCAAACATGGATCTCCAATTGTGAAATCACGCATTAAAAAACATCACTTCACGTCTCGCAAATTAATTAACTTCTTTTCTTTTTGCATTTCTTAGTTTGCAGGCCTGGAAGCTCTGATATCAGCCATGATTGACCTCTTTCCAGGAGAGATGCGCAGACCCTGGCGTAGAGAGGCCGGCCTCCTTATTTTCTGTTGCACATGCTTCATCGTACAGATCTGCCTCACCACTGAGGTAGTAAACAAATCAGGGTACCAATACGGAAATGAAGAACACAGTATTTTCATATTTAACCTTGTTTCAACATTCTCATGTGCAGGGAGGAGTGTACCTTTTTGAGCTGGTTGACTACTATGGTTGCAGTGGAACATGTATCCTATTTGGATCTCTGATCCAGTGTCTGGCTGTTGGTTGGGCCTTTGGTAAGCAATCTCAGTTATTGTAACTTTTTAGGCTGGTGTGTTGCATGAAGACCTGAAAAAATTATTCATTTAAGAAACAGGCCTCTTTGCAATCAGACAGTGGATTAAACACTATACTGGACTATCGAGTCAGAGACATACACCTGTCTCTTATAATGAACAAACGTTAATTGTTGTGCAGGTGCTGAGCAGATGTGTAATGCTGTTGAAGAGATAACGGGACAGAGACCCTGGCTTCTTTACAAACTGTGCTGGCGTTACTTTACCCCTTTACTCTCTCTGGTGAGTTGCACAAAGCAGGAATCAGACTAATTGTTTCAAATCCCCATCATTTATCACAGCCACACGTATCCTCAATTGTCCAAATTAATCTCTCTATCTCTAATGCACATTCATTTTATACCAGTCATGTTAGATAATAGATTTATAACCCAAAAGAAGAGATTCCAGATGAGATCCAGATCAGATGATCAGAAATACTGTTCCTTAATACAACAATATTAATTGTTCCATCCATCCATCCATCCTCTACCGCTTATCCGGGGTCGGGTCGCGGGGGCAGCAGCCTAAGGAGAGAAGCCCAGACTTCCCTCTCCCCAGCTACTTCTTCCAGCTCATCCGGAGGGATCCCCAGGCGTTCCCAGACCAGTCGAGAGACATAGTCTCTCCAACGTGTCCTGGGTCTTCCCGGGGGTCTCCTACCGGAGGAACATGCCCTGAACACCTCACCAGGGAGGCATCCAGGGGGCAACCTAACTAGATGCCCAAGCCACCTCATCTGGCTCCTCTCAACGCGGAGGAGCAGCGACTCTACTCCGAGCTCCTCCCGGATGGCAGAGCTTCTCACCCTATCTCTAAGGGAGAGCCCGGCCACCCTATGGAGGAAGCTCATTTCAGCCGCTTGTACCCGTGATCTTGTTCTTTCGGTCATTACCCAAAGCTCATGACCATAGGTGAGGGTAGGAACGAAGATCGACTGGTAAATCGAGAGCTTCGCCTTTTGGCTCAGCTCTCTCTTCACCACTATGGACCGGTGCAGAGTCCGCAGTACTGCGGACGCCACGCCGATCCGCCTGTCGATCTTCCGCTCCCTTCTTCCCTCACTCGTGAACAAGACCCCAAGGTATTTGAACTCCTCCACTTGGGGCAGGATCTCCTCCTTGATCCCAAGAAGGCACTCCACCTTTTTCCGGTTGAGAACCATGGCCTCGGATTTGGAGGTGCTGATTTTCATCCCAGCTTCTTCACACGCGACAGCGAACCGATCCAGTGATCGTTGGAGGTCACAGGCTGATGACAGGACCACATCATCTGCAAAGAGCAGATACCCGATCCTGAGGTCACCAAACTGGACCCCCTCAACACCTAGAAATTCTGTCCATAAAAGTCACAAACAGAATCTGTGACAAAGGGCAGCCCTGGCGGAGACCAACCTTCACTAGAAATGAGTTCGACTTACTGTCAGCAATGTGGACCAAACTCTGACACCGATTGTACAGGGAGCGGATGGCCCGTATCAGCGGGCTCGACACCCCATACTCTCGGAGGACCCCCACAGGACCCCCTGAGGGACACGGTCGAATGCCAAGTCGACAAAACACATATGAACTGGTTGGACAAACTCCCATGCACCCTTGAAGACCCTGCTGAGGGTGTAGAGCTGGAACACCGTTCCACGTCCAGGACGAAAACCACATTGCTCCTCCTGAATCCGAGGTTCGACTATCCGGCGGACTCTCCTCTCCAGTACCCCTGAATAGACCTTACCAGGGAGGCCACCTTATCGTGGTGGAGGGGTTTGCATGTCCCAATGATCCTCCATTCTTTCCTCACTCGTGAACAAGACCCCGATGTACTTGAACTCCTCCACTTGGGGCAGACCCGGAAAAGGCACTCCACGTTTTTCCGGTTGAGAACCATGGCCTCGGATTTGGAGGTGCTGATTTTCATCCCAGCCGCTTCACATGCGGCGGCGAACCGATCCAGTGATAGTTGGAGGTCACGGGCCAATGACGCCAACAGGACCACATCATCCGCAAAAAGCAGAGACCCGATCCTGAGGTCACCAAACCAGATCCCCTCAACACCATGACTGCACCTAGAAATTCTGTCCATAAAAATTATGAACAGAATCGGAGACAAAGGGCAGCCCTGGCGGAGACCAACCCTCACCGGAAACGAGTTCGACTTACTGCCAGCAATTCGGACCAAACTCTGGCACCGATCATACGGGGAGCGGACGGCCCGTATCAGCGGGCCCGACACCCCATACTCTTGGAGAACCCCCCACAGGACCCCTCGAGGGACACGGTCGAATGCCTTAATTGTTCTCTATACCCTAAGGTTGGATGTATGGTTGAATATCAGCACTTTAATGGATCATTTAATCATAAATGTGGATAGTTGCAGACTTAGTTGACATTTTCAGGTTAGAGTTTTCTTAGTTCACAAGCAGCAGATTACTCATTTCAATTAGAAAGTTCAAACTCAACACTTTTCTTTGCCACACTCAAAAACTACCAATGATGGTGTCAACTTACTGTAAACTCAATACTAACAATCTGTCATCTCTTCAACTTGTAATTAACATTGGCATCAGTTCGTAATTTTGTGCACACAACTGTGATATGAATAAACCACAAGCATCATCTCATCCCTGTTGCCCAGCTCAGCCTCTTTTAACTGTAGTCCTGTTATGGCTTTCCCTAAAGGTTGGCCTCATCTGCTCATTTCTCAACTACCAGCCTCTGAAGTCCAGGGGGGGTTATGTGTATCCAGACTGGTCCTACCATCTCGGCTTGGCTATGGCCTTGTCCTCGATGGTTGTAATTCCTGTCTATGCTGTTGCAAAGCTGTGCTTCACTAAAGGAACCCTGAAGCAGGTAAGGGTTCATCTTTGGAACACTTTACAATTCCTATCACCACCATTAATTATCTTCGCAAACAAATTAATATTCTGCCTGACTAGCTGTTGTTTTCTGTCCTCTTTGCTGCTCTCAGCGTCTGTTGGTCCTCTGGTATCCTGATCGTGGTGCTGCTCATCCTAAGAGAAATGGACACGAATCTGAGACCATCCACTCATCTGATATATGAGCTGCTATTAAATGCTTAAGAGAAGCACTCACTGACATGAAAAATGTCTATCTTTTTTGTGTTATTCACATTCTCAACGCTTCTCATTTTGCAGCACAGCAAAGATTATTCCTTTAATGTGAGCACTCCTGCAGAAATTTTACCGAACTCCTTGTACTTTTATTTCACGATAAACTAAAGTCAACATGGGACTCATTGGCTCCAGTTGCAATTAAAACAAGAATTAAACCCCTGTGGAGAAATGCAGATATCAGAAAACTAAAAGCTAACAGTTCAGCATAAAAAATTACGTGATTAACAACCGGAAAGTCAACTACAAATTGTTAATAATTAGGGTTCTTTTAAGAACCCGAAAGCAGGCTACACGCAGTGAGGATTGAGTCCAGGAACAAAGTCTTTATTAAACAGCCAGCGTGGCGTCCTCTTGGACCGCAGGAGAGACACTTGTCCAGTCCTCCGGGGGACACCGGGAGGTCCAGCGAGCGACTTCCGTCCGCAGGTCGGCGTGGGGACCTCAAACGGGCGAGTGTTATGAACAGTTCCACTAACTGTAAGGCAACAGGGATCATGTTTACCACTACGCGTACGAAATCTTCCGACTCTGGCAAACGGACGCTCCGTCCTTAAATGGGAGGATGAAGATGTGCGTCCGCCTGCAGCGCCAGCTATTGACAATTATCGGCTCGTTTACGCCCCCTGCAGGAAGAGTCAGGCAACGAACGACCCGGAAGCCTGGACCCCCAACACAAATTTCTTTTCCCTAAAATCAACCTCTTAACATGCACAAACTTAAATAGATCTTCAAGGATGCCAAACAATACCCCTTGTGAGGATTTTGCAGACAATTTCAGAAGCAAAATTGATGATATAAATAAAATAAAAATAGAGTCTTTTATCTCAGCAAATTTGAAATGATGACACATTGGGATCACTGGAGAGTTTTAGCCCTGGTTAAAGGGAGGTCACTAGGTAGAGTTCTCTTCCAAGTAATGCCAACAACCTTCCTTTTATACCCAATTCCTACACCATTTATTGGAATTTTTTTATGGATTCTTTGATGAACTACTGTCTTTGATGAACTACTGTCTTTGATGAACTACTGTCTTTGATGAACTACTGTCTTTGATGAACTACTGTCTTTGATGAACTACTGTCTTTGATGAACTACTGTCTTTGATGAACTACTGTCTTTGATGAACTACTGTCGAATTACTCTGTTCAGATGGGCGCCTTCCCTGGCTCTTTTAAAATTGCAGCAGTAAAGCCCTTTCTGAAGAAAAGCAATTGGGAACCCAACATTTAAACAATTATTGGTCAACAGCCAGCTCATTATTTTTGAGTAAAATACTGTAAATTCCTGTTTTTAATCAAGTAAATGACTTTTGAAAGAGAATTAACATCTTGGGCATCAGTTAGATTTTTCAATGAATCACAGTTCTGAGACAACCCTAATAAAGATTTTAAACATCAGGCACAACTTGGATGACCATAAACTTACAGTCTTGGTAGTATTGAATCTACCTGATGCTTTGAATACAATAGACCACCAAATTTTATTAAATAGAATGAGACACCAGGTCGGCCCCTATGGTACTGTTCTTTATTGGTTCATCTCTTACTTTACCAATTGTAACTTCTTTTTGAGTTTGGATGCTTGTTTGTCAAGTGTTCATGAAATAAAGTGCTGGCTCAATTTAAGGGTCAATTTAAGACCCAATTCTTTTGAAACTGTCCATGATTCTGAATCCGAGCAACTGGACTGTTCGGGTTTCTTGAAGATGTTTCACCTCTCGTCCAACAACTCTTTCAGAAGCCTCCAGCTGATCCAAAATGCTGCAGCCAGAGTTCTGACAGGTATTGACAACAGAGATCACATAACTCCTGTACTGGCGTCTCTTCATTGGCTGCCCATTAAATTTAGAATAATTTTTAAAATTCTTCTTCTGACCTATAAGGTCCTCAGAGGCCTAGCTCCATCCTACCTGGAGGAGCTAGTGACACCTTATCATCCCAATGGTCCGCTCCGCTCTCAAAATGCTGGTCTACTTATGGTCCCCAGAGTCTCCAGGGGTAGAATGGGGGGCCGAGCATTTAGCTATCAGGCCCCCCTGCTGTGGAACCAGCTCCCTGTCCAGGTACGGGAGGCTGACTCCATCTCTACTTTTAAGATTAGACTTAAAACCTTCCTCTTTGAAAAAGATTATTGTCAGTAATTTTGTTGTGCCAGGCAGTGCAGGTCCTGTGCAGGCAGTTGTCCCCATAGACGGAGCGCTCCACCATCCCAACGAGGCCGGGCCTGCCTCTGCAGTTACCCTGGACATGGCACTGTACAGTGTATATGGCGTATTTGTTTGGATACCAGCTCAAGGAAATGACCTGTATGCTAAACAAGCTTTAATGTTAGACATTGTATTGATTAAAACCACTCTACTTAACAGTTGTATAAGATTACTCCATTGGTTAGAGAAGTATGTTAATGGGTTCAGAACAGAAGGGAATAGATAATTCTCACCAGGATGGCTACAGAACAAGTGATCAAGAGACATGCAAAGGAAAGAAGGAGCCTGAAAAGGAAAATAGAGGGGAAGGAATCAGATATATTTTGGAATTTGTAAGAGCAACAGGATTAAATACATATTGTGTGTGTGTGTGTGTGTGGGAAGGGGGGGGGGGGGGGGTGCGCTGTAAACATTGCAGTTATTATCGAAGTCCACAAGGTGGCGGCTATTCACTATTAGATATAATAGATATATATACGGTATAGCCGCCGAAAAGACTTTTACACCCCACTACACTAGGTGGCAGTGTGTAGCCTGTTTCCCTTTAAACCGGTGGATAACAAAAACACTTCCGATTCATGTTACAGACTACAGGGTATCATGGCTGACAGTGGGCTAGACAGCACCACAAAACCCGCTTCGAAAGCGGCCGAGCAACGGCTGCTCCGCCACCGACAGGAGCTCCACCACTGGCAGAAAAATGCTGCTCTGCTCCGCAGGCGGAACCTGATCACCGGCCTGGCTATTGGAACGTTCGTGGTCGGCATGTGTATCCTTCACCGCGTCCTCAAGATGTTTTAGATGTTATCTAGAAGCTGGACTCATGCGCAAACTTGGAATAAAATGACACTAACTGTAACAGTTTCAGTCTGCAGATTTGAATGTTAACTGCTAACACATTTTTTGTTTTCTTATTGTAGTAATCTTAAAACTGTAACAATGGCTGTTTCCGAAACCCCACACTTGTTCCCTATTCACTACTCACTACATGGGGGACATGGATTGAGTGAACTACGTAGTGCACTCAATTTAAAGTTAGTATTCGGACAACGGTGTCATTTACGGCGCACGTAAAGTGACGTCATGGTGTCGCATAATAATTACGAACCGGTCGCCGGAAAAAGTGGCCAGGTCCATTTAATTATTTTAACCCATCAGAAATACATTCAGCGGTCATTTTATGAAAATGCAACATTTTACCCTGTATTTAACTTTATATAATAAAATGAAATATTAATGTCAATAATAATACAATAATAATTACTTATTGCCTAAAATAATTAGTGTCCCTTGACATTTTCAAGACGTGATGGTACATTCTCAAGTCATATTCTGCTGTAGTGGAAACATTTAATAGAGCAATTTTTCATCAAAAAATGGATTCAGAGCTACTTTTCATCTTTGTAAATATTCTTTTACTGAGATTCTGTCGCCTGGTGAGGAACAGACATATTTTATTACAATTTTAAGTTAGGGGCGGGGGATCAGTGAAGATTGATTTATTTTTTTTTTTTTACACATTTATGTTGTAATATTTTAAGATGATCATATTGGATCCCTACTGGAAAAAAAATCTTATTTCCAAAAATTTCATATATCAAACCGCACAGTAGAAATTAGGTTAAAAGATGCGTCCCATTGGCTGATGGGACGCATCTTTTAACCTAATTTCTACTGGGATACATTTTCCGTGTTAGGGTGCTCGCTTGTACACTACTTTTCGCAGTGCATTGTGGGATACATTGAGTGCACTACATAGGGTACAGCGATGCTCACTAACAATTCGGGCACTATTTCAAAATGGCGTCCACATTATTGAGTGCACTATGTAGGGTCTAGGGGGTGATTTCGGAAACAGCCATGTTAATGACAACCTTCTGGCACCCGAAAGTCTTATCCGTGATGGCTCAGCTTCCACATTTGCATCTTTAATCTGTACAGATCAGGGATATGTGTGTTTTGTGAGCTCAGTCTGAAAATTTGCCAAATAACATTGGATCCCTATGATCGATGATACATTTTTCTGATCTTTGTGCCATACAAAGCATTGTTATTAATAGAGGATCCCCCTGCCTTAACAGTATCAGAGCAATGCTTTATGATTCCACAAGTTAGGGGTGACATCATGAGGCTGATGACTATTAATTAGGTCATTAACAAACATATTCAACCTACTCTTTTAAAGTACTTCTCGTGTTTTTCCTTTAACTCTGGTTGTGCAGTTGGCTACACCATTCTGTCCGTCAAGCAGGAGAGAATTCTAGAGGAGCTGGATGATGAAGCCAAAATCCACATCATCAGAGGGCCCCGGACTGGAGCCAACTCCTGATGACAATGGACTGTGCCAGGCTTACTGTTTTTCCACCTCAGTGTAGTGGGTGGTGCTAATGTGTAAATTCATTTAAAGGTGACATTACCTTATGTATATTGACCTATCTGTAAGATATTGTAATGTGCTGAATGTGAAAATTAAGAAAAAGAAAAAAAAAAAGGGAATTAATGGATCTTCTTATCCTTAACAAAACAAGACTCATACATCCCAGCTTCCTTAACTGACTTGATTTCTGCACTTATCATTATTCCATGCATTTAAAGCATTTAGAATATAAAATCTGTACTATAGACTATGAGCATTATATATGTTTATTAATATAAAACCTAAAGTGATCAGAATCTCCACTTAGTTGTTTTAGACATTTGAGTATGATGTGCCTTAGCATGTTTGTTTTTAGCAACAGTGGGTTATCTCATGTGAGAGCATGATGGGAGCACATTTTCTTAGAGTCAGTGGCCTCCAGTGGTAAGAACACATTTTGTAGTAATAACTCCTAGGTGTGCTCCTTATGGAGTGATTATAGTTACCAGGGAACAATATTGGAATCTTAACACTGCCCCCACAAGTGTTTCCAGTTAAGAGGTTTGTGGGAACTGGGAGTTAAAATATACTAAGTGTAAAGATGATGGAATATACCTGGTGAGTAGAGTTGGTCCAAAAGTCCATCCACTTTAGCCCAGTGTTAAAAATGCTAAACTCTATTCAGTAAGATGAGATCACTGGACAAACTGGTTTTAGATCCGGCCTTCTTTTTCAGGAGATATAGTGTTTACAATTCAGCTCTGATTAAATGTCATCAGCCCCTGGCATTCTGGAGGTTTAGGGAGTGGACACCCGGAGGACATGTTGGAAACGCATACCTGTCATTTGGACAGCCATGTTTCAACAGGTAAGGTGTAAGGCTACACTGTTAAAAAAGAACCAAATGAAAAAAAGAACTTAGCAGTCTACACTTGACACCACAGGAAAGGAAAACATTTTTAACTGTTGCAAACTTGATCCTTTCTTTCAAATTGACCCCCCCCCCCCCCACACCCCCAACTCGAGTCAGATAAAGACGAAACAAACATAAAATGTATATACGTCCGTGTCCATTTCCAGATGCTGGGATTGTGTCAGTCATCAAATGCTCAGCACATTAATGTCTTTGTACTTATGAGTACATATATTCAGAATATAGATAGGCTCGGGTATCAGTGCTGGCATGAGAAGATTAAATAACCAGTTGGGAATTTGTTAGAACTACTGTAAACGCCAGACACACCTATTTTCCTACAAACCTGCGTGGTAATGGAATTATCCATATTTGATCTGAAACCCAAAGATGAAGTAGAGGAACTGCCTTGGTAGAAACAGGAAGGACAGAATGCTGGGAGGCCAGTCTGTATACACCGCTTTTATTCCTCTGTTGTAGTACCAAATACAAGTAAAATACATATTTCCTAATTTCACCCTTTTATCACTGTGAGGACTTTCATATGTAATCATTCATTTCCTAGCTACTGACCCTAAACCGAACCTTAACAATAATTCTATGCTGATTCTTAAGACTCTCACACAGCCTGTTGGAGTTGTGAGGACCATCCAAAAATGCCCTCATTTCCCCACAAAAGGTCCTTTGTGACAGAACTGTGTATTTTATGTGTTTATTCAATGCCCACTGTATTCCGTAAGAACGACAGACATACATCAGGCTCTTGATAGATCAATTTCTTTAATTAATCAGGAATGTCTGACATTCTTTTTCAAGGGTTGGCAATCTTTGGAACGCATCGCCATTGGCACGTGGACAGTAGAATGCCACCAGCTCTCAGCAGCATTTAAATGCTAAGCAGCCGATCAGAGGAGGACCAGGAATACCGCTGACGAGGAGCTGAGCGTTTGTCTGCAGTTAACGAGTCTACACACGTTTCCAGCTCAACTACTCAGTTGTTTGGCCATGTCTTAAAAACTTTACAAGATGTGAAAATAAAGCAACTTCTCATGTATTTCCATGTCACGTTTTGCACATTTAAGTACTTTTTATAATCTATAAAAGTAAAAAAAAAAAAATCTGAATAGTTATCTCTGAAATATTACTTATTATAGCTTATGAATAAATGGGACGATTTCTTGTTTTCACCGCAGCTAAAGACAAGAAAGATTAAATCACAGCAAAAAAAGAGAGCTCTCTGAGACAGAAGAGGCTGGCTCAGGACGGGATCCACTCAGGATTTTGCAGCAGCTGTGAGGGGCTGCTCAGGGGTACCGAGAGGGGAGGCCTGGAAAGATTCTGGGAGATTCCTGGCATACTCCACAAGCTCATAGGAATCTCTAATGTCTGTCAGGCCAAACCAGAAGACGGTCCATGCGCCATTCACAAAGCTGCCATCAGAGTGCTTAAAATACCTACATGGACAAGAAATTGGACAGAATCAGCAGTGACACAACTCTTGCATTTCACTGAACGTGTTTGGAGCCCGACGGGACGGTGACGGTCAGCGCACGCTAAAAACTGAAACCAAAAGTGAAATGTGACCTCCTCGTGGCTGCAGAGTAAGTCACAAACCATGGTTGCATGGGCGCTGAAAACGTCTGGCAATTTTCCCAGAAGTTTTCAATGAAACGTTAAGATTACCAGGCTATATTTAGACAGAGACAAAGACAGACATGTAATGTGCCGCCTCAACTGGCAATGATGTAAGGCGATCTCGTTTAGTTTTTGCATGCCTGATATGCTGACTGGCTTTATTTCACCACCCTCTCGAGGTCCCTGTATTACTCTAGGTGTAGTGAATCAGTATAAAAGATCAGCCCCACTTGTTGAGTTGAACTAATGATACTCTGTGAATCAGCTTTTTGATGATATTCTAATTGAGTGGGATGCACCCGTCTTTTAAACGTTAACAGAATAAAAAGTCTCACCAGGGATTGATCCTGTTGGTGGCTCGTGACCTCCAGAACAGTTTGCCCAGGTCCTGTCTGATGCATTCCCACAGGAGGTGACTGGTGCCCTGGCCCTGTTTACTGCTGCTCACCACAAACTTATCCAGGTACGGGGTTCCGTTGTTCACCGGCTCCATGGTGATGATGGCTGCTGCGTTGTAGCTGGGGTGAAGGGCCAACGGACAACTTAGGGCCACGTAACGGAAACTCATAGCTGCGAGCTATGAGGCCAACGCTGGCTAGATCTACTCTATATGCGCTCACCCTTCAGACAGGTAGATGGAGTGCACGCGTCCCTGCAGAGAGTCGATGTAGTCTCGCCTCAACGTTTTATCAAAGGACTTGTTGATGAGAGCCAGAAGGCGTTCCACATCGATCCCAGCCAGAGAACTGTGTCTTTAATCACACACACGTGCACGCAGGGTTAATAAAACACACTTTTGTGGAGCCACACTTGCTCATATGATCTTATATATAGGTGCAATAGAAAATAATATTGAGTATTAGTTACAGTTTTTTTTTATTTCTTGGTATTATATCCCTCTGTCAGAGTCCTGTCAGCACTATAATAAGGTTCTTTTTTGGCTTTTAGGCTTCCACATTTCTAATTTTAAAATGCACGCATGTTTAAAACTAAAATAATTATGGATGAAAAAACCAGAATGTAACAGATTAATGAGAATGCTCCCATTGAATTACAAATCAAACCTTCCATCTGTGGTTTGGTGTGAAAGGAACTTACCGATGTATGGGGTCCCCATTTTTAAAGAGAGTCCCAGACCCTGAACCACAAATATAAACAAAACAACATTTAAATGAAAACTCAGGTGACGAAAATAAGTCGGGCAAAAGTTTGTTCATGATATGTGTCTGTCGTCCTCGTTAAATTAGGACACACTGCACCCACAAAAAAGAGAATAACAATTGATTACAGTTAAACAAAAGGCAGAATAAGTGTGTGAACAGTCTAAAACAGTGTGTGCACAGTCGCTCCTTACACCTAAACAGTGTGAGTGAGTCACCTCTGTGACTGAAGAGCTCCGTGAGCAGTGCGTCTGCAGACGTGATCACTGCAGACGACTCCGTCGGCAGCTGATTGAGCAGCCTGGCTATGGTGGCCACGCGGCAGCGTTGCGCTTTGCTCAGCCATGCTGCTGTGGACAAAATAAGCAGGTTGCTGGGCAACAACACCGTCTCCAGAACCTGTAAGAGACGCAGGTGTTCGATGTAAATTGTTCTATCGTATCGTCACTGTGAGTGCTCGTAGCACGCCAGGCTACCTTGTGTTCTTGACTGCGGAGCCCCCCTGAAGTGTTCAGAAACACGACTTTATAGGGTTTCAGGACTCGGGAAACAGCTGCTGTAACCTCTGTGGAATCCAAGATGACTGAACAACCTCGACCATCCCTCCCCACTGGACAAACCAATGGGATCGTCCCACAGCCCAGACTCCACTGGAGGAGACTGCTGTCCACACTGATGGAAGGTGGGGCACTAAGGAGAAGCAAGTCAAGAGAATGAGAGGGGTGGGGGGGTAGTCAGGGCAAGAAAGAGCCATGTTATTCAGCACTGTCAAGGAGGATTTCATGTTTTATATTGGCACCGTTAGATTTTTGAAAAACAATTGATCAAGCATGTCAAGCAGAGGAGATTATAGAGGTTGAAGAATAAGTCTAAAACAGCGTGAGTGTACACTTGCTCCTTACATTACACCGAAACAGTCTGAGCATTTGAGTCTCACCTCTGTGGCCGAAGGGCCTGTCCCAAGTGTGTCAATATGTGAAAATGCAAAATACAGCTTTTTTCATGCACCTATTTTTTCTCTCAGCTACTAACGTCCTTGAGACCTAGCTTCTAGCTGCGTTGCGTCATTCTAGAATTCTGTCAATACAACTGTAATTGTATGCACCTGTTTGTTTTTCTTCAAATTTCTTCAAACAGGGCTGTTTTGGTTTGAAATGAACACTTAAGACAGGATGCAGAGGAAACTCTGGTATCATCTCTGTCAGGGACACTTCACCAAACCACGGCGATTGACAAGAAAGTCTCCAGATTCGTTCCTCTGACTTTAACCCCCCCCTAACGTTGTAAATAGAGTAAACATAAAAACACAAAATAAGGATCTATGTGATTGCATACTCACTTATTTTATAAGTAATAAATCATAAAGACAGCACTAAAAAAAGTAGTTGCAGCTGGAGAGCTGAAAACAACATCCAATCCGAAGAACTTTTTTTTTTGGTTTGTTTTTTTGGGCATGTACTATTGAACTCAAATAGGCAATATGTCTCCACTTTCTCGCCCTGAGCAGAATCTTGGCCAAATTCTTTCTAGCACAGCTGTCTCGCATGTGTTTTTGCTCCTGTTGCAACTCGTGGATGGTTACAACACCCCCAGGAGCTCTGGGCAACCACAGCATGAATGGGGGTTAGACTGCCTCCTTCTCAGAGCTCACCTGCTTCCAGTTTGGGTTTCCTGCAGCAGGAGGAAGGACTCAGCGGAGAAAAGTGGCAGGACCACGACAGAGTGTTGCTGGAGAGCCTCCGTTAGCTGCTTGCTCCGCTTCACCAGCCCCTTGGTGCACTGAGAGCCTGCTATCGGCTCGCCGGGGCTGAGATCCTCGTGCTCGGACCAGCCCATTATCACTACAGGCTTCATGTCCATCCGCTGGAGGAAGGAAAGCCCGAAAGCGAGCCTTTGTACCATTTCCCTGCTTTCAAACACTGAGCTGTCCACCTGGGGAAGACAAACGTGTGAACAGAACATCAACCTTATCTCCAACAATGGGAAGAAGCCAAACTGTCCTCAAAGAAGCATCACCAAATATATCGAGCTGAGGCAAACATATTTTTTCTGAGCAGAATGTCTCTCCTTTCCTATTCTGCACAACTTTTGCTGATCTATATGAACTGGAATGTTTCCAGTTGCATACTTTCATGCGTTACCTATACTTTCAAAATTACTTCATAACTTCTTTAAAAACAAAAAACAGCGTAAAACATTCACAAAGGTGACTGACAGAGACACGTTGATTTATAGAAAATCAAAGTCAGGCATCTACCTCCAGCACGGCGAAGGCAGGAGACTGCGTCGCGGTGGCTCTCTGGAACTGGGTCAGCCAGTACCGAGCCTCCCGGGGGTCCCCGCCGACCTCGCTCAGGAAAGCCCTGACGTCGCGGTAAATCAAATTTCGGTTGGTCGGCGCCTGTCGGTCCGCGGGGGACAGGCAGCCCAGAGAGTCCTGCTGATGCAGCAGCAGCGGGCTTTTCCCCGCGTCCCCGGACGCGTCGGAGCTCATCATGCAGCGTCGAGGTGCCGCCATCCTCCGCTGCCGCTGGCCGGAGCCCCGGGTCAGCACCGGGAGGGTCAGGCTGGACAGGTACTTTCCTGCCAGGGCCACGGCCCGGCAGCCGGGGGAGCCGCTGTTGAGTTTCGCCATGTCGAAGCCTTTCCTCCGTGGGGTCCCGGCGCTGACTGCTGAGCTTCTGGAGCTCTGCTCTGACACCAGGAAGTGCGTTTCACATTACTGGCTCGGTACCCGAGGGGAGAGTCATCTGACTCGACGAGTAGCGAGTCGGCTTTGACAGGTTGAGGCTAAAAAGTGTTTCTGGAACTCCTGGAACCACGTAATGGAGCCCCAACCTTGGTTTGTTATTATTTTCCCAATCAATGTTCCCCCTCAGGTTTTCCTAACTAGTTGGCATTCCTCAGTCATCCATTTCAGCATCTATTTGTCATTCTCTTTTTTATTTACTGGCAGAAACACACGTAATTACAAATATTTATTTGTATTACAAGGTTATGAACTGGCCGGGGATACGTGTCACGCATAACCCGCACTTTTCGCGTCTTTTCCGAACAATTTTTCCAAGGAAATTTAGCAGGAATACAATGTTCTTTTTACGCACACGCTATTCTAGAACCTTCCCACATTTGCGCCTGTTCACGCACATAACGTGGCAAAGCCTGTAGATGGGGCTGATACCCCAAAAATGGCCCCTGCGGGCCACCCTGCAAAATCCAAACTCAACTACAGCGGGAACAAGACCAGCATCTGTTAGTCGGCTTCTTTTGGTGTATTCAATATTTAAAAAGGGCAAGTTGTTGTTTGCTGAAGGCGTGATCGAGATAAACAAGTTTATATGACAAATGTTAGCAAGGCAAAGATGATGTGGAGGTCGGTGAGGTTGCCCAATGCATAAGGAGTTAATTAGGCACCACAGTCCTGCAGGAGGAACACACACACACACACACACACACACACACACACACACACACACACACACACACACACCACACACACACACACACGCACGCACACACACAAACAACAGGTCAACGCCGAAGAGCCAAAAAAGGAGGAAAAATAGAGAACAAGACAGTGCACAGATTTAATTACATACTGTACAAGTGGCAGCTTTGGACCTGTTGCTAATCTGTAAACTCTGTAAGATCAGTATAAAGTTACACTGATGTTGAATATTTTCAAGGTTAAGCTTCCCAGAATACCTGCTCTTTCTCTCCTCTACATGTCAGCCCTTGCTGGGAAACTGCTGGAATGGCTGGAGGCCACGAGCATGTACTGAACTGGGCTGAATTAAGTCGCAACACAATAGTAGCAGGCTTGTCTGGATTGGTTTGGAGCATAAAGGATAGAGGAAAAAAGGCTATATTTAAAATCAAAGTTTCATACATCAATTTGCATTTATATAGATGTCAAACAACAGCCCCAATAAATGGAATTAACTGTTTTTGATTATTCTTTTATTAAACATTTTATAAGAACTGCAACAAAAGGGAACAAAACAGTGAAAGTGTGACTAAATATGAACAATAATAGCATAAAGAAAGGAGTTACAGACATCATAAAAATAGATTAAGTAGTCTGATCCTTTAATAAGAGTGTGCAAGTAAATGACATGCTTCCCAGGCTGCCTCTGTTCCCCTCAGTAACAGCCTCTGAAGAGCAACAGAGTGAAACAAAGTGCAGCGCTGACAGTTCCTAGTCTCGTTAGATAAGCACCTCTCACGTTTCATCCTGTCGCAAGGCATGGGCACGGCGTGCAAACATTCAGGTGCACGCAGGAAGACGTGGGAGTGAATCATCTTATTTTTAGACCCTGTTGAAGAACACAGAAATGTGCAGACACAAACAAACACACACACCATGAAAAATGTCCCCCACTGTAGGCGTCTTGTTCTCTTGAGCATGGAGCATTGGCAGCTATTACGTTTCATTTCCCTTTCATATATTTGACGTCAACACTGCTACAGAGTGCATGACATGAGGTCTAAGGTCAGCCTGGTGGCAGAGTTTAACCCTCAAACTGTTTACCCTGGTGTTGTTTAGCCCGGCATTAGTGTGTAAAGAATGAAATATTGTTGACAGCATGTTCCTTGTGACTCATGGACACAGAAAGAGTTGAAGGAGGAGAAGATGGCTGGACACCACAACTGCAATGAACATTAATGGGTTAACACAACTAAAACAGCAGGTTATCTCAGAAGAGGGAAAACAGAGGGGAAATAGAAAACAAGCCCCTTTACATTGAAAAAAAAATCCTTCAGAACATGTCAAGGAAGACTTTAAATCTATCAAAAATACCAAAATACTATAAGAGAAGTGAAATGTGGACAGTTTCCCAGCAATGGATGACATTTAGTAGCACATCCATGCGGCAGGTGGTGGCCTGTTGTTCCGGACTCTGGAGGATGCAATAGCAGCAGGGGCCCACATGGGGGAGCCCTCCGCCTTACGGTGAGACGGAGTGTTCAGGTTTTCCCTCTTGAAACTTTTTTATCCGATAAATGTTTCCATGCTGAGAAGGTCAGTGGAAGACACACTTGTTGACAGGAGGTGTTGACAGGAGGTGTTTGATTCTCTGGAGGATCCATGGGAATCATGATTCTACTGAGATCAAGTGTTTAACCTGATGCATAACATGAAATGATTCTAAATTATTCTCAGAACTGCTGTCTAATGTTGGGGATAAGAAAAATCAACAATATCCTTCTCCTACATGGTATGTGAATTGGGACTATGATTGTTTGGATTACTTTGAAGTTCATTCAGTTTTAGATCTAAATTGTAGGTCGTTTTTTGTGTGTTTGACTGTGTTCAAGATTTTGAAATCTGTTATTTTTCTGATCTACTTTTTAACACTCCATCTCAATGTAGTAGCCAAAAATAATATGCTCAAGCAAGTCAGGGCGTCTACTCACACACACCTGTCAATATTGCCGTGACTGCAGCGGCTCAGTAAAAAAAAAAAAAGGAGTTTGAAGTCACTTAGAGAGTTTGCACAGGTCAGAGAGACCACCACTTACATCACTTCCTGTCTGCTGCTGTCTGATGACATCATACTTATGTCTCAATTTCTTCCCTATCTGTCATCCGGCGGGACACAGAGGAACAGAGGAACACATCTACCCTGGCTGCCCTCTGGGGAACACACACACACACACACACACACACACACACACACACACACACACACACACACACCACACACACACACACACACACACAGAGCAGTGGGGAGGTTCATGTACTGTATAATCTTAAGGAAGCGATTATGGGGTGTGAGATCAAAGTTTCTGTGCGACAGGAAAACATTCCTCCCCACATTCACCCTGAGGGACAGAAGAATGGACAGTTTCCTTATGTTGACACTCAAGCCCCTTTTCTACTAACAAATGTTTTGATCTAAGAACATCACATGCCATTGTTGAAATCATTTTCTTGAGCAAACCTTCATTTTCTGAGCATTAAGTGCATAAATAAATGTTCGCTGGGCCACCTTTGAATATCGGACAGTGTGTAATGTTGATCTAATCAGATTATCAGACAATATTTAATTAATTTCATGCTAAAACTTCACAGAAAGAGTATTTACACTCAAAAAACACAACTTTAATGTACAGTCTACCTACTGCTGCCTAGCAGTACAAAAGGCTTTTTATGAAGGCATGCAAAGAGTTCTATGTTGGGGGGGGGGGGGGTCTTAAAACTTACATGAATTACATAAAGGATTGTAGATATAATTCTAAAATAACAATGATCCCTTTCATGCAGCATTATAATGATGGCGTAAAGGCTACATGTTCATTGTAAATCTCCAAACAGACATTTACTTTTTGGATTTTGTTGATATATGCATGATTCCTTCCGGAGTGTTGTTCATTTAAGGCCCTTCAGGATCTTGTTGTAGGCTGGGACAGGAATTATAAGTGCGGTTTGGGTTTTTAGTTAGAAACTAACATTGAAAACACTTTTTCCTGCCGCTCGGAGTCCTTCAGGAGAACCCGTGTCACTTTCAGTATTAATGGGCTTAGCACTGAATCACAAAACAGCTCCATTAAATATTAGCATGTTGAAATATTTGCAGATACGTCATCATACCTTAGCCGAGTGTAGGGGATAAAGAAATGCTGTGAAAAAGTTAGATTTAGTTGAAATTGCTTATGTTGTAAAGGCTTCATTTAAGATACTGTTAGTCTCTCATTCTGTCTCTATCAAACACACAGAGGGAAACCTGCACTATCCACAGGTGATATTTTCCAATGATTGTAACCACAGAGGTGATACATTTGCCAGAATGTAATTTCACAATTATCATTCATGTTCAGTCACCGCAAGCAAAGTAAACCATTTAATATCAGGTCTGTGATCTAACATCATTTAATCACAAATTACTCACAGTTTAAACACTCTGCAAAAAGAAGGTGAGAGCCACTCTTGTACACTGCTGTGACGATGCTCATCACTGTCGGACTAGCAGAGGTGTTTTCAGGCCCAGCTCCTCCTCACATCTCTGACCTGTCTAGAGGTTCTAGACAGGCTCTACTAGAGGTTCTAAAAGGCCATTTTAAGTAACCGTGCTTTTGGAGCAGATGCTCTGAGGCTCTATAACATCTCCACCTGCCTTTACTCGCTGCCTAGACACTGGCTTTGTTTTTTTAAGCTTATCTTAATACCTTTCCTTTTAGCTATTAATTACAAAAAAACCTAACAAAAACTATTCTGTTTACTTTTTTGTATACCATTTTCTCCAATTTTATCCTTAATTTCTATTTTACTTGTCTTGCGCAGCACTTAAATTGTCTGCGAAAGGTGGTTTATTAATAAACTTGAGTTACTAAGCAACTTTGGCGTTATACATTTGCCACTAGGGGGCAGCAGAGCAAACGGCTACGATCTCATCCATTGGCTCTCTGGAGGAGTCACAGCAGCCGCAGTGATTTAAAACCTTTTTTAGAACATGCCGGCTTCAATTTTCTGCGTTAAGATTGTAATTGTGCCAGTTGTCAACAGCACAGGCACGCATGCATGAACAAGTCGTGACCGAGCACAGCGGTGGATGAGGTTTGCTCCACAAATGTGCCTGAATATTTTGGAAGGTTTGGAATCTAACTGGTCCTCATTTGATGTTTACCATATTGATACCTCTAATGCAATCACACATTACATTTAAACCTTTGTTTAACGCCTATAAACACAGGTGCATCTATCCATCCATCTTCTACCACTTTCCCTTTAACAGGGTCACGGTGGCTACTTACAAGACAAAATAAATAAATTTGACCTTTTCCTTCCAGTTGAGGAACCAAACATGTGCAGATTAATTTTCTTTCATTGGCTAAAGTTGCTGTAAATATCAATTGTTTTTTAATTTAGGAATTTTATCAGTCATTTGTTCAGCATTATGCCATTCTTTAAATATTTTTAGTAATTATTATTGTTTTAGTTTTTTGATATTGTTATTGACATTGTGTGTGTATGTGTGTGTGTGTGTGTGGGGGGGGGGGGTATTTTAAAAACTGACGGTGTTTCATTTGTCCTGATGAATTTGTGAAACACCAAATGAAATACAAAATAATCACATTTATTTGATCCATGGTAGCGTTTGAGAAATGCTTTGTCAGCACATTTAAGCCATCAAGCAACCCTTTTATTGGCTCAGGCTTAGACACCAAAACCATGGATTAGAACCCAAATGCTGCCTCTGTGAGTTCAACAATGTTTCACATGCAAGAACCTGAAACCCAAACAGACCCAAAGAAGATGATAAAGCGAAATTTCAGAGGTCGAGCTGAGCGTAGGGCCACGCCGCAGCAGCCGTTGTCATTTTTTAAACGGTGTCGTCCGTATAGAAATCTGCTGTATATATGCTGCTGTGTTTACACGTTGTGTTGCGCAACACGCTGCAGCGATGAGGTCTCTTTTCTGCAGCCCGTTTGGTTTATTTACTCTGCACAGTGGCCCGACGCCTCCTCACTGTGTGAGTGCACCCAGCGCTCTGGTGGTCTGCATGAAGAGGCGTGACATGTTACAGTAGCTTCAGCGTCCTGTGATGTTGTCCAAACACATGGGGCACCACTTTTCCAAACAATGGCGGTTGATCTCATCCCTGGGCTCGCAGAGCCCGCAGACGTGTTCTGATGCCTCTCTGAGCCTCGCAGCTCTGGGTCAGTGGCAGGAGATCCGCAACGCAGCTCACGCTCAGAGGTTCATCAACGAACAGACTGAAGCGATGATGAATCTGATCAGTCCGTCTTGGAGCAAATATCTGAGCTGTGGACAGCACTCGTGAGCAAGGCGGTGGTGACGACATCCTCATAGAGCGAGCGGCACGTGCTCACAACACAAACACGCTGTTGTAAGAGTCACAAAAATGAGTTGACCAGGAAGCAAATGCCATTCGACTGAGAAGAAGCGTTGAATATTGTGCAGGTTTGTGCTCAGCAGGCTCATGTTCCTCAGGAATCCTGACTAGTGTCGATGGTAAATCCACTTTACTTTAGCACCTGCTTGGTCCCACCAGGATTCCACTCAGTCTTTTTTATTTTTTTTTAAGAATCACAGAGGTACCAGAGTCTAGTCGAGCCAAAGACCAGCGTGGACAATCTGTTTGTATTCACCTTTAGTTGACCTCAGTGTTTGCTCCTGACTGTCTCTCGACCATTTTCTGGGAATTTGTCTGAACTTTCCCAACTCTTCCTGTGGTGTGGTTGCTTTTCTCCCAGTTGCTTAACTATACCTGCGCGGTGGAGTCCACAGCACCGCTCTTTACACCAGCAGTGCCGATATAAACCTTTTTAAGGGCAAAAAACACATTTGGTGGTTCAGATCTAAGGTTTCGTGCCTCAGGACTCGGACTTGGGCGGAACGGAGGCCCATGGAAGGAGCTCTCTGTGCAGTCTACTCCTACTGTGCAGCCCAGACTCTCTGGCCACAGCGGAGGAGTGACTGCAGTGTTTTTACTAAAGCCTCCAATATTTATTTTGAAAAATTATCCCATTCTGAGTTTAATTACATCCCCACTGTGTATGGCGTGTAGAGTGAAGAATGCTACAAACACTCATTTCTCTGTGAATCCAGGAGTCTCCGAGGATGCAAATTTCACTGCTATAGACGGAAACCTTTATTTGTTTCCTACCTGCGTGCACGTTTTGTGTCTTTCTGCACTCTGCGTGGGTGGTCATTTAATCACAGCTTGAATGTGGTCACTCGTCCCCTCCGAGGGCGAGGAGGCAGGTTGAACTGGAACTTTACATCATCTCCGAGCTAGAAGCAGCTTGTTTACGTGAGAATCCATCAACAGCGGGTGTTAAAGTGCTGCTTCTCTCCGGTGCAACAGGTCCATCCTCCTTTAAACATATGATACCACTGTGCTGGGCAGTAAACATGCAGGCTTTTAATGCTGATCTGTTTTTTTTTTTTTTACAGTTCACAACACACAAAATCTGCAGTGTAAAACCAAAAACAAGAAGAATGCAAATATTCATAGCACATGATTTTGATGCAGAAACCCGCAGGTATGTTGACGTTTTTGCATTACGTCCGTACATCAGCACGTTTAAAATGAGATAATAAAGACATGACATTTGTTGTTAGTATTTATTAATATTATAATCATTGTCACTATTATTAATATGATTAGTGTTGCACAAGGTTGAAATTCTTATTTATTTATTTATTTAGTTACCGGTAGTTATTTATTCATTCATTCATTCATTCATTCATTCATTTATTTATTTATTTATTTATTCATTCATTCATTCATTCATTCATTCATTTATTTATTTATTTATTCATTCATTCATTCATTCATTCATTCATTTATTTATTTATTATTTATTTATTTATCTATTTAGTTAGTTAGTTAGTTAGTTAGTTGGTTGGTTAGTTAGTTAGTTAGTTAGTTAGTTGGTTGGTTAGTTGGTTAGTTAGTTAGTTTTTATTTATATGTCCTTTTCATTTTTAGGCCTCAGAAATGTGCCAGTTGGGTTGATGAAACCAAGACAACACTACTATTGGACACGAAACCAGAACACTCAATTTAAAATTGTCAGAAATGACTTTGAATGACTTTAAAGTTATGACTTTATTTATTTTACTCAAATAAAATAAAGTCGAGAATTTTCCGAAACATAAAACTGCCTTTCTCTCCAAAGGAAAACGTGCATGAAGCTCAATAATTCTTGGTGGCATACGGCCGACACTGTCCTTTATCCTTTACTTTTTGAATTTGTGCTGCATTAGAGCTGAAGTTTTAATACAAATTTTCTGTTTGAATTTATTTACGACTAATTGATATGATGATCGGAATGATGAGGCTCCCCCTATAATATACTCACACATGCACATATGATACGATGTAGAAAAGGGATTTCACTGGATGTTCAAAGGTTTTACTTCCATTTAACAAACAAGGCTTCCTCCTCTATCAATTATTACTGAAGCCCGTTGATGGAATCAAATCAACACCCTGCACACACGTCATAGGAATAAACCGATAAAGCACAACAATTTCCAGCGTGCCCAGAGGTCGTGACGCTGTGGTGCAAAATATATGTACTTCTAAATGAGAGGCTGCTCAGCAGCTTGTCAGACAGCTTGTGGGCACATGCCTCCCTGCCATTGCAGACACCCACAAAATCCCCAGCGGTGCCACCCTGCCACCCTGGTGCCACACAGAGACTTGAAACGCCAAATTAGAGTCAGTCGATAGTGCGTTTGGATGCAGAGTCAGGGTGGGCTCATTGGTGTGGTCGGGTATGTTGGCGAAGGGTGGTTATGTGTGGGTATTTGTTAAGTCGAGAGCGGTGTGTGCGTACGTGCGCGTGTGTGTGTGTGTGGTCAGCGCGTGCGCCTCGCAAACAGGTCTAATCTGCAGGTCCAGATTAAAATCTCACTACACAGCTGATTGTGTTTTAAACAAGCTGTCAGATTCAGTCACAGTGTATTTTACTGCAGTGTAAACAAAGACCCATATCACCCCCAGACTCCCTCAAATCTCAGTATTCCAGGGTCTGTCTGTCTGTCTGTCTGTCTGTCTGTCTGTCTGTCTGTCTGTCTGTCTGTCTGTCTGTCTGTCTGTCTGTCTGTCTGTCTGTCTTGTGCACGGTGGGAGGAAGCGATGACACATCTTATTCCTGGTAATGGTTTAGAAAATGAAAAGGAACTGAAGGGAATATTGGGATTTCATGTGGAATAACTGAATTCATATGGCTCCAGTACATCACCATCATATGTGCTGCCTGATTGATGTTTTCCCCTCCAGAATAAAGGGATCATTTCGCCTTTTTCTCGGGCCTGCACCAGAAAGTTGAATTGGACCAGGATGGCGTCGGTGTTCTGTCAGTATGACTCGGACCATTTTCGCAAGGTTTTAAAATGCTAACAGGGACTCGGGTTTGGTGTTTCTTTGTTTTCATGAAAAATGAAAGGAAAAAGGAAAACAAAGCAGCTTTTGCATAAATTAGAGAGGGAGCATGACTGCATCTTAAACCAGTTATGGTTTGGAGGTGATCTGGAGTGGGATATGAGTTAGGGGAATTTTTTGTTTAAAACTTTCAAGAATTTGGTATTTTGACTCACTTGATCACAATTTTATCTTAGAAAATGAATAAACTAAGACAAACGATTTTACATTTGCAATACAACTCAGCAACACTACAAAGTTGTGAAAAATTAAGTTAAAAAGAGAAAACTGCTCCACATTTGTTCTCCTTTCTTCAATATAAATTAGGAAAACAAACATTTAAATATCTCACTAAGATTCCAGTGGGAGCAATTTCAACAATTTAGTCCGAATCTTGTCCTGAAAACAAAATTTATATTCTTTTTGTGATATTAAAAATGGAGAAAAAGAGATGCTGAATTACGATTGTAGATCAGATTAAATCATTTTCAGAACCCAAACAACTTTGTTGCACATTCTGAGGAATTTCTTTATTGATGCCCATGGTCAGGCTGATGGATATGTCACCTGTATGGTCACAGATCCCTGCCGTAGATTTATTCAAGGCAGGGATCGCATTTCCAGACCTTTATTCAAGGTAGCATTTGGCCACCACTCTTAGTGAGATAACATCAGGGTGGTTTGATTCATGTCCCTGAATGTGTCAAGTTTAACAACATTTATGCAGTAACATGTAAGTCTTGGAACCAGAACCTGCTCTAAAAATGTATCATAGTCGATCACAATTGATCATATTTTTTTATTTTGAACATGCAAGTGTAAATATGAGAGATAGATAATAAAAAAGAACAGATAAATAGCACCAGTTGCTTTTTTAAACCCTTGAATTAAAAATCATAAGCAGTAATTATTTATGCTACTCATTCCCAGCATACATTTTTGCATGCAAACAAATTTTCACTTTCATACTCATTCACTTCAATCATTTAATCCAACCATCATAATGAGCTTAATAGTTTAATTCAATAATGCACCTTGTGTTAGTCTGTCATATATACTTCTGAAAACCCCTAAAAATCAAAATACAACCTGAACGGGTCACCAATCCATCACGACACACACACACACACACACACACACACACACACACACACACACACACACACACACACACACACACACACAGTTTAGAGTCTCCATTCTGTGCAACGTTTTTTACTGTGGGAGGAAACTGGAGAACCTGAAGGGAACTCACATGAGTATCGGCAGAACAAGTCAAATCCACATAGAAGAAGTAAAGCGAGACCAACCAGGAACCTTCCTGCTGTTGGTCAGCTGTGCAAACCACTCTTATCTCCAACGTTGTTTAGGAGTTAGGGTTAGTGATGTAGTGATGCACTATACTCTTCTTTTTTATAGGCCGCAGATGTCTGTCGTTCTCTTCACACCTTAACTTTTTTGGATGTGCTACACACACACACACACACACACACACACCATTTTCTGGTACTGAAATCCTCCTTGTATTTCATCCAAGTGCCCCCCTCCCTCAAATTCTGAACACCCGTCTCTTTTGTTTTTGCCTAAACTCTGGTGAAATTCCAACTTGAGGCAAACGAGGCAGAAGAAGGACGAAGGAAAAACACGTTGGAATTTTCTTCCCCTCTCAGATCTTTCGGGGTTTCTCAGCAGCAATTACACAGAAGTGTTACCAGATGCCTCCAGACATTGTCGGACCAAACACCACGTATCTGCACAAAGTCAGTCTGTCCTTCAGGATTTGGAAATGCTTTATTTCAGGGTTTTTTTTTATTTACATCGCATTGGCGCAGTTTGAAAATTTCCCACAGGATTTTCAATAAAATACTTAAAGGATGATGAGGATTCCTCAGCACACAAACCAAGAACAAAACATTGAAATTCCATTCACATATAATTCCTCAACATGTAGATTCTGCAAAATCTGCTTATCTTAGGCTCTTTCTGCCAATTAGCCGAAGGAAGGGGACACATGCAGGTGCTCACCTGTCTGTCAGCCACCCGGTGGGATCTGATCAACCGTGATGTCAGGAATAAAAGCAAAAAGTAACAAAAATATTACACTAAAAAACGATATTAAATACACATCATCCTTCTTTAATTCTGGTGCCATAGTGTACCCTTGGCTAGTGGACTAGGCTAGGCTTTCTCCATGGTGTCTACACAATCCAATAAAACACATTGTCAAAATAACATATTTGCTGTTGTAACATCATTTTTAATTAACTTGACTGCTCATAACTTCAGTCCTAAAACTTCAACTAAAACTAGCAAGAAATGATGGTGAATTTGGCCTTTTACTCCAGAATAACCAAGATTTGGGTCAAAGAATGAACCAACAAACAGGGAAGACTGGAATCAGGTTAGAAAGATGTGAATTAGGCCGTGTGTATGTCCAGGTCAATGACTTCATACCAGCATGAAGAAATTGGTGTGTTTCAATCTCAGATTCAGGTTGTACAACCTGACATCCTGATTCACTACAGAGGTGCAAAACACAGAGGAAAAAAAGCCAAACCTGATTGTTGGAGGTGAGGCCCTGGGTTTCTGTAAAGCGCCCAGAGACAATTTTGACTGTAAGATGATTCGATTTGATTTGATTCTTCAGCTCGGAGGTCAGAAACAATCATCATAAGGGTTCTGAATCGAATCTTCAGATCAGAGGTCAGACAAGTTAACGGACATCAAGGAGGAGGAGCCACCAGAGGGGGGCGGAGTCAGTCAGACACAGGTGGGTGCCTAACAGATTTTTATCTATGGTCCTCTGGAATATGTGAAAGTGACCAGTGAGGATCCAAACTAAATCAGAGCTTTGTATAGAAAGGTGAACCAGTTAAAACTACGTGATCTTAGTGTGACCATCATTACAGCTGCTGGTCAGAGCTAGCCTGCTCTTTGATCCATTGTTATACTGACCAAAGTGAGTCAGATAAATTAAAATTTGTTCTCAAATAACCGATGGGTGCTAGCGTGGCTGAAGACATGGCTGTTACCATGTTTTCCCACCCCTCCCTTGCTGGTGGAGGAAAAAAATGTCAGAGATATTTAACAGGTAAACTGACAAGGGGGAGTTTTGTTCAGAGTCAGCAGCACGGTCACAGATCCAGAAAAATTCACATTGACACCTGAGCAGCAATATGTGAAGCTGTACGGCGACCCACCCACAAAGAGCGGAGGGACCCCTTAATGGGTCCTCCCTAACCCTGCTTCATTCATATCAACTCTGACAGAACGATTTCATGAAAACAGAGTGTCAGCGAGTTTCTTTCTGGGCATGAGGCACAAATAGGTTATATCAGGATGGACAGCATTGCAGTTATGCTATAGCCCTGTGTGCGTTGCCATAATCCCTTCACAGAGTGGTCCAACCGGCTTTCACAACCAATTGTGGTTCCCTCCTGCTGTGCATTGGGAGGTACCAACAACAACTCCAGGATAATGCAGCTTTATTTAGTATTTCAGCCAACACAGAGAGGGGAAAAGTGATTTTCACAGAGGCAATACTGATGAACATGACATAAGACTCTGATGTGCAGTGTAAACTCCTGTTACCAAGGCTTCACCATCAGCCTTGGTCACCTGCAGTTGTACAAATTCCAGGACGTTCCACCATCCCTTTTAAAGACAACACGACGATACGATACATGACTACAGCAGGATTCAATTAAAGAGCATCCATCTACATCCAAATAAAGTAATTAATTCAACGCTTAAAGGGGGCACTGCTGCATGAATCTGTGTATCTGTTCAATGGACTGAAGTAGCAGTCTGTATTTTAAACACATGGATGTAAACTACACTTTAGTCACTCATGTTTACAGTCTCCAGCCACCTAAAGTGCATGTTGTTGGACAGTGGGTGGAACCCGAAGTACCTGGAGAACACCCACACAAGCTGACTCGAACCTTCTTGCTGTTGCATATGCAGATTTGAACATAATGAGCATGTGTTGCAGTAGTTCAGAGTATAGCCAATGACTGACAACTGACTAGTCCACTAATGTCAACAACCAGAGCCGTCACAGCGCTGCTATAGGCCAGGGAGACTAAATACTTCTTGTGGGCACTTGAGGGATTGTGTTTCTTACATGGTCGCTTTGAGGTTTCGTTTTGGAGCTGAAGCACATTTGATACACACACTTGAGCAGACACAAGCACACACAGAGTTACCCAGTTTATTCACACAGACACGGCGAAGGAATCTATGCACTCGGTTTCTCCCAGTGCCTCCTGGGAGAAGGTAATTGCTGCGGAAGTCAAGCTACTGAGCACCAGCCGTCTGTTTGGTTGATAGGGATCAGCGGGAAGAAAAAAAGGATAAGTGTGGAGCCTAGAACAGAAACCTTGACTAACAAGTTTCCATTTCTCTGCTCGGATTGTTGCCCTCAACTTTTGCCGCCAGTGTTAGCAAGAGCGGTGGTATAGATGTAGTTACAGTTGCCATCTATCTGTATGTATATGGATGGATACAGGCTGTCCTGAGGCTGTCCTGCCCCCCACCTCCCCCCCCCCCCAGGCTCTTCATCCACGCCATGTTTGCTCGTACTCAGTGGAAACCGCCATCCTCTGCGCAGTATCTGGGTGGTTTTGAGAAGGCGCGGCGTAAACAAGGTTTTGGCCTGATGTGATTCCCATCGGGAGCACTAACATTTATGCATGGAAACCACGCGCATACACGCACGTGCACCGTGTCGTGGTGACTTAAGAAAACTGGTTGCACTGACAGCCAGAAACACACCTTTGTGCAGTCCAGGTGAACGTTTACAACACGGGAACAGAGACTCCAGCATCTACATGGGGGTAAACGCACACACACACACACACACACACAACACACACACACACACACACACACATGCAGACGGTGTCGACAGGGCAGACCCCCTAGTTTCTGTCCACATATGGCTGCAATTGACCAGTATGGTGGGTGGATAAATGGCAGCCGACCAACCGGTGGTATAATTATCTGACCAACCTCTTTATGTAGCCTTAAATAGCAATGTTGTTTGCACTAAAAATAAACTGTCATTTCAGCCTGCCAACATCTGACCCCTGACACCTGACCCGGGGTCAGAAAGGACAAAGGTCAGCCATCTTGGACTTGGCACTAAAAATAGCAAGCAGACCTTCAACCTGAATAAAAAAAGGGCCCTTTTTTCTCCTTTTCACCTAAAAGAAACACTCCAGACTTTCACCAAAGTTACCCGGTCTTCTGGAGAGAGCAGCTCAAGAAAACATCAACAACAAGATCGACTGAAACTGCTGGCGAAGTCAAGGCCCAACAGTCCCCATAAATTAAAATTCCTGCGTGCACACGTCTGTCTGGATTTACACCAAAAACACAATGGTTTCTTCCTTGGCTCTTGTTTTTATTTTTTATCAGCGAGGATGGGAGCAAGGCCCAGGAAGTGTGCAGTGGGATTTCAATCAAGCCGGCCAAACCCTGTTATTACTACAAAATAAAACATGTTGCACCTGGGCGACCCCAAGGGACTGCAGACGATCAATGTAAATAATATTGCAGTGAGATGGTGAAAACAGATTCACGAGCATCGCAGTCCCATTGAAATGCAGGGTCAGGTCTTCCAGGTAATTCATCAGGAAGTGGCTTTTTTTTGGCTCCAGATAAGGTTTAATGAAAAGGGATTCCGACTCTGAAAGTCAAACCATCAGGGATTTCTGCTGATGACTGGGCTCTGCTGTGTTCAAGAGTTTGTTCTGGTCAGTTTGGTTCCATCACGTTTTTCACTATCAGGATTTAGTGAGAAGACCTGTTTGACATCTTAGATGTGCTGAGTGGCTCAGTGGAGGTGAGAGTCATGGCTCGCCCTCTGAATTCTAATGATCGTTATCCACACGGGATGAGACTTGACTTTAACGACAAGTGAGCAGATGAGGGGAGAATCCCATGTTAGCAATAGCATTAGCATAGAAAGCAAATAGTTTTATGAAGACATGATTATAATTAAGTCACACAGCAGACAGGAGAAGCTGTTTTGGTTATGAGCCGACACAAAAATTGATTTTCTTTGTCCTTAATCATCTGATTACACTCTTTTTAGTTTCTACAGTGTTGCTTAGAGATGAAGTCTTGATGAACAAGAGATACTAGAATGAATTAGTATCCTTTTATTCTTCAAGGAAGTGTGATATAACATTGTTGGAAGTTGAGGACCTTTCGGCTGATCCTCGCGACTTCAAAGGCCTGTTTGAACATTAAGACTTCATTTAAGCTTGAGGTTACAATTGGGTTTAGGTTAGGGGTCCTCACAACGATATAAGTACAAGAGGGTAGAGAGCTGGGTAATACATTATGTCCTCAAGAGTACAAGGATACGTGTGTATGTATGTGTGTGTGTGTGTGTGAGAGAGAGGGAGAATTTTCTGTATTTAGGGGGGCCAATGAATGCATCAAGTGTAGCAACAACGGCCGAATTTAAATTAAAAAAGCCATTTGGAACCATTAAAATTACGCACCATATTATTTTAAGAGATGTGTAGTGTGGTATCCTTCTTTCTCTGTTTTAGATCAACACCTGTTCACTCTCAAAACACTCTCTTTTCCTCACACACACATACACACACACACACACACACACACACACACACACACACACCCAAACACAAGCCAGTTAATGACCATGACCTGTGATTACGATCGCCTGTGGCGTTCACCTGCAGCTCTACTCCAGACTTACACACACACACACACACACACACACACACACACACACACACACACACACACACACAGTATAGACCACTGCAGAACCTGACCTCTCACACACAGCCAGATGTGGTGGCAAAACTTTTGCAGGCATCCACGTGTGAGCGGTGTGAGTTCCGAACGGTGCAGCGTTTAATCCTTCAACATTTGCTTAGCACTGCTATATGGACTAAACATGTCTGTGTCCCAGGGCTCAAAGCCATTTAATACTAATCACAATTTTCCCTCTATCACTGTTTATATCCATATATCAGTTCATGCGTCTTGTGTTGATTTAGTATTAGCAAAGGTAAAGGTAACAATATTTAGCTAGTAGTTAGATACGTAAGTGCAAAAGAAATCCAATGACAAACAAATATCCAGTAATTTCTGCATTTTAAAAGATGCAATTTGAACCAAAAATAGTGGCACTACCACTTTCCCACAGCAGTTATGTTTAACCTACACGTCATTTGAGTAGGTGGTGCAGTTAAAATACAAGTTAGAGTTTCCAGGTAGGGCAGGCGGACCTGGCGCTTAAGAAGAACAGGTTTCTATTCATGTTTCCAAATTTATTTGCATGCTGTGTGTACACTATATTTGCAGTTGAAGTGTTTGGCTCATGAGAACTGTGTGCTGATCACTTGTGACATGGAAATCATTTTCAACAAAATTGTGCTTCATCTAAAACCACAGTAGTTCTTAAGTTTCCTCGTTTTACTTCCAGATTATCAGAAATATTATTTGGGGTTCTCCTGCCAGTTGGTTATATCATTTTTGATGTATTTTTCCCAGCACATCGTGTAAATCCAAATTATAAACAACATAGATCATCCAACAATACTGGATGCTCAGCTGTTTTTGTTCATTCCAGTGTCTTTATTGTGGAATGTTTTCCACAGTGAGCAGCAAATTCAAATACAGGGTTAAACTTTTCCTGATGGGTCGTTTTTTAAAACAGTTATTCTGGCATTAATAAAAGAGCAATATTCAATAAAGATGGCCCAAATCAATGTTCAACTGTCTTTTATAAGCCCAATCCACAGAAGGAAAGAGATGATCCACATTCTATGTGAGGAAATCAAAAATTGGGGCTTTTCTTGCCCCTTTTCGATCTCTAGAAGGGTAATTTGCCTGTTATGGCCGGATAAATGCAGCACTGAGCACTGTTTCCTTTCCTTGGTGGGTGACGCAGGTCAGCTGGAAATATTTTCATTCCCCACTGAGTTTATCGTCATTGTTTTAAAGAAGCATTCAGGTTGGACATATATGGGAACTGTTTTTACCTGACTGGTGGGACTGGCCAGTATGCTGTTTTGTGATGGCACATGATTCTCTGTTTATATTTAATCACAATTACCAGTTTTTTCCACACATGCACACATCCAGATACCTGCTGACCTATCAAAGCCTCCAAGCTGAATGGGAAAAGAAAAAAGGTGAGAAATGTTGGTATTAAATTGATAAAAGCATTAGTCCAGATATGAAAAAACCCAGACAAACACTGCTTTGTAAATTCCCCCCCCCCCCTTAATTTTTGCCGTCATTTCCTCCACTTTGATATTTCTTCCTTCCTCAACTGTTTGTTCAGAATCAGATATCCGAGGCCGCCAGCTGCAGCACAAGTCCCACATCTGATGGACCGATCTCCCAAAGAACAAGATTTGTGTTTTCTTTGTTTATCGGCGTCATCATTTAAGGGTTGACTTCGTGAGTCCAGCTCCCCGCAGCATGTAGTCCATTGGTTCAAGAAGCCTCGGGGTTAAATCACACACACACATGTACACACACAGGAAGTTGAAAACCTAAAGGAAGCTATGGTGACAAACCATTTCCCCTCTTCAGCAATTACCCACCATTCAACTCTCCACCGAGGCTCATTACATCCAGGTCTGGAATGACATTTGGAAACGGTTGAAGGGGGCCTGTTTAACGCTGCACTTCGTTGTTGTTATTATTATTGTCTGTGCTGAGAGCAGCTATTAGCACTCTCTGGTTTTGGCGCTGGTGCAGATGGTGAAAGAAATTAATTTAACTCAGATAATAGACCTGTTGGCATCAAGGTGCAGTATCATCTGAGTCGAGTTAAGTTTTTGTAAATTATGGACAATTTAACGCAAATCCACCTCATAGTAAAAAACAAACAAAGTGAAAAAACCTCTTTCTACATGTGTTTTAGTGATTCTAGTCTATGGCTGCTGCTCTTGTTCCATCCCATTTCTAAAAATGTAAACTTTACACACATCTTATAAATAATATTTCAGTTTAATAAAAAAGAATTTGTGTAGCATACATAGCAATGTAATAACTGCTGTCCTGTGAATGCTGTGGAATAGTGAATGTAATTTACAGTCTCTTTAACAACATCTCTGATCTGCGTACAATTTTTATATGATATTAAAAAACGACTTTAACACTCAACATATTCACAGCACATCTACAATAAAAGAAAAGAGTCTTGTCTTCTTCCACTTGTCTGCAAAAGGAAAGAGTGATTAACAAAGTTATCAGATCACAGCCACTTTTATCTCATAAATCTACACGTGCAATGAGCTCAAAGGCTGCGTATGTCATTCATTCTGTGGGCAGTTGATTTAAATTTAATTTCTGTCACGTCTTGTGCAAAAGGAGCAGTCAAATTATGAAAGCATCTCAGCTGGGTCAGAAACCAGAAAGATGGCTGCCAACTTTCTCCCAAGAGGGAGAAATTAAATGACCAAATGAGCATTTAAGCAAAAGCGCACCAGTGCGGCAACTGTAGTCAATAAAAAGCACATGTGCTGCCCAAAGCTGCTGCTGCTGCTGAGGATGATGATGGTGATGATGATGTGTAAATGGGACAGACAACAGGTGATCAGGGGATGCAGATAGCATTAGCGAGGCCAGTATCCCAGGAGAGGCAGAAAGGGGCTGCAGGAGGGCAAGAACCCAGCCTCAGAACTGCAATCTGCCCCTGTCTTCAGAGCAGGAACAGTCAGAGCCCTACATAATGACCTCTAGCTGGACTCTTATGGTGGCCAAACTGTCAGAAACAGGCTCCAGGTGGCACGAGGGCCCAGCACCCACCAGTGGGGCCTGCTTTCCCAACCCAGCACCATGAAGCCTGATTGGTGTTTGCCAGAGCACAGCAAAGTTGGCAAACTCACTTTTAGTGCCCTGTTCTCTTCCCGGGTAAGATGAGAGACAGTCTGGAGATAATGTCAACAGCGTTCTGTTGCTTTCAACATCAAGACACATGGGAATTACCTCGCAGGGATGCTCAGACTCTTTTAAGTACCAGGATGAGAGCTTCCTGCCATTGTTAGACAAAATGCCCACTGACTTCCACCACCCAAAAGGTGCTGACTAAGGCCTTAGCGCAGAGCTGGGAGAACGACCAGCAGCCCATCTGTTGTCTCGTCAGAATCACGCCCAGATGTTTTGTGCACACAGCTCAATTCTGTCTGGTCCCGAATGAAGACAGAGGTGCAGAGTTTTAGCTTACTGAGGCACACACGTATCACATTAGCCATGCAGACTTTTTTAAAGCTGTTTCAGAATAAAGATATCTGAAAGCAGTTTGCAGTTTGGGATTTCAAAGGCACAATAGTCGCTGTAATGTCTCTGCCAGGTGTGTAGGGAGATGAACATGAAAAAAAACAGGTTGCTTAAGTAATGTTTACGGGGTGACAGTCGTTTTATAACTGTAATTTCCTTTTATGAGATCATGCAACCAAATGTGGAAAGACTCAGCGATGCCGGGCCTGTCGGAGCGTGCCTGCTCCAGGACATGCCCATCGCAGCTGCGGCGTTGCCGATCTTCCCGTCGTGTCGCCGGAATTGCGCGGGTGTTGCTCATCGAGTTGTTGTTGGCAAACCCAGCGTGGCGCTACGAGGACAAAAGACCTCCAACTCTCTCCTCCACGTCACCTCGATACCTCGATCACATCACCAACCCTGGTTTGTCACTGTCAGTCATGCATATTACTTAGTTACTCTTTATGTAATCATTACTATTGTTCTTATCATAAGTTTCGTAGTAGTAAATTGTTTAGTAGATTGATTATGCATATTATTATAAGACAAAAGAAACAGGCAGACCATTCCGGAGGACCTCTAGACGATTCCGTTCTGTGTCCTCAGTTGCCACAATTATCAGAATGGGAAATTCAGTGTTATATAAAGATTTTTTTATTAAAACTGCTGTTTGTGGGGATTTCAGAGGCAATTGTATCCCATAGTATCAATCCCAATTTATTGCCTCAAGCCAGAAAGTGCAGAGCTTGGATGTTTTGACACTCTTGGCTCTGAGCTTGAAAAGTTAGACAGAAAACGTTGCCAAGTGGGATCACGATATAAAATCCTTGATCTATGTAATATAATGCACATCATCTGTAAAATTAATACACTTTTTAGCATAGGTGATGTAAGCAAGCATCACATCAAACATGAAATGTCGGCCAAACATTGTTTCCAATTATTTAATATATCTTTTACTGCAAATACTGGAGCAGCAATCTTCAATTTCCTCATGTGGTTCTGCTCTTCCAGTCATTTCTGTTTTCAATACAGAACTTGCACTTGGCAGGGCTGATGACTTGTAGATAGTTGCAGCTAAGTCAGGAAACTGAATTGGAGCTAATTCTCCGTGCAACAGAAAAGTGGGCAGATATATACATTTGCCTTGTTTTAGTATGCGGGGGCTTTACCTCCATCGTCAGGGTCTCATTGCAGCTACAAACAGAATAATGTTTACGCAGACAGAATAAAACTCAGCAGCAAAGTTAATGTATCAGCAGCTAAAAGCCCTGGCTCATATTTTATGTCTGACATTACATTTTGTCACTCTCACTGCAGAAACCCGACAAAATTCAATGTCCTGGTGTGTATCAGGAATATTATGATGACGACCAGGACAAGAGACGTCAGTTAAAGTTCAGAATATGTCAAAACCATAAGGCAAATACTCTGAATAAATAGGTTTGACAGAAAAAAGTCCTAGAAAGAAAATGGACTTTTATTACGCTTTAATTGGAACCATGCTTTCCTCACTATTATCCAGTACTTTTTAATCATAATAACTTTTTTTTTTTGCCAGATGACAATTTGACATGCTGACTAATCCCTTTTTAATCCCATAACTGATTTTTCCTTCTCTTTAAAATATCAGCCGATGAGAGGAGTCATTTCTACTTCCAGAAGGGAAAAAAGCCCCTTTGCGCTGACCTGAGTCACAGTTGGAGCCTTTCCAGGATCCTTTTAATCATTTGTTTTTCCTTTCTAAATTCAAACTCCATCTTATAAATATTTCAATATGCAACACATCAAGAAGATCAATAAACCTGAAATGACCTTTGACCCTTTTTTTAATAGTCCAACTCTCAGATGCACCTGAGAATAAAATAGGGTTTTAGCCATATTTGGTCACGTTATCACAAGCTTACTCCACTTTCTTATATTTTTTTCATTATTATATTTATTATTCTTACTGAGATTTTGTGTCCTACATTTAAGTTCCGATGAAGCTGGGATCATTGTTGCCTATCGACTAAAAATATAACAAATCAGACTTTTCTTTCGGTGTGTAACATAAACATATTAACAGAAGGTAACCGCTAAACACAAACCGTAATTACCTCTTTCTTCTTCTGTCGGCACTTTCACAAGGTTATGCGAAGTCTTTCTTTAACAACAATCTTTGAAATGTTAATTTAGCAAATTTCGTTCCACCGCACCCCTTTGGCATTTCAGTGTTTTAAAAAAAACATCAATTGAATGAGATGCAACACTCACATAACTTAGCATAATGAATCATTAATTAATTGACAATGCCAAAGATACTCACACCGACAAACACTTGATTAAACAAACTTGTGTTTACCTAGCATTCACACCCTGAAATTAAAAAGGTGTGTAAAGTGAATTCAAAAGCAAGGTGGTACTAAAGCAAGGGAACAATTTAAATTCCTGTCATCCGGACTTGGCCATCACATCACAAGAAGTCAGTATGTCAGGTATTCACCCTGGAGATGCATGTGTAACCTAACAGAGCGTGGTGACAAATATGGCCTTCTTATCGACCTGCGGCAGGTTTCAAAGTGATTAGAATATCTGGCAGCTGATGAAGACGTTCAGGAAAAGGTGTAAACACGTAAACGATACTCTTCAAACAGAAGGCAGCAATAATTTGGTTAACAAAATGGTGCATTAGTCATGGCCTCGAAAGAAGCTCGAAAAGAATTAACTTGTCTCAGCTTAATGTAATTTGAAATTTGATACTGGGCTTTTTTCTTCAATTCAAACTCCAAGATATAAACAAGCTCGATACATATGTTGATGCTAAACTTGTGAAATCAATGCAACCTCACAACCACGTATTTTACAATTGTCTACAATTTTTCTCGTCCACATCGCCTTGTGTGTCAGATCTAAAAAAAAATAACAGCGATTTGTTGATTGGTGTGTGTTGCCTTTGAATAGAGAGACGTCTGTTTGGGTGAAATATATGTGAGTATGGGGAAGCTGAACACATCTGTACCAGCCAACCATCAGGCCTTCTGTAGAGACAGAGAAAACACAGTGCTGGTGAAGTGCCCCCCAGACATCCCCCTCAGAGGTGGCTGCAAATCCTCCTCTCCTGATGGCAACATCACCTGTGACATTTGTTATAGAGAAGTTATAAACATACTGTAACAATCCCCACAGGTCTTAATTAAATCAATGCAGTAATAGGAAAATATGGGCAGTCTCTCTAACTGGAGACACAAAAGGACACAAAAGAATTCCAAACACGACACGCACTCCAAACTCTGATGAAATGGCTCCTTCCGTGTTTTCACAGTGTTAACTTTCAAAGGTAAAGAATGTCTGACATTCCATTTCTTCCATTTCAGGTGCTTTGTGTTGTGCCTAATATATCATCCATCATTTTTTTGTTAATCAACTCAGACACGCACACCGAGGGGCAATTTGGAGCCTTCAATCATCTTAATGTGCATGTTTTCAGGCTGGACCTGAGGAAAACCATGACGAACGAGGCAGAAGCAAAGTTTAGTAAGGGCCATTTTGGATGTGATTGATTATAAAAAATAAAATTAATAACACAGATGGCGCTGATGACACACCTCCAGATGTATGTCATCAGTCCCATGTTGACCTTTTAGAACAAGGTAGATAGTCAAAGTCGTGGCCTCTATGGAGGCATCAAGTTGTTGATATAATGAAGTTGTGGCAAAGCTTAACAGAAGCTAGTCTCCGGGTAAAAGGGATCTTTAAACTATACTCTGGTTTCACAAAGTGGAAAAATAGTATAAATGCAAAAGGAGGAGGAGGAGGAGGACAGAGCTGCATCGTGTGTTTGCAGATCTGGAGTACATGCCGGGGTGCTGAGGCAGGAGCTGTGCAACTGTATGAAGAAGTGTGGAGTGGCAGAGAAGTATGTTAGATATATGGAGATGAGATACATGAAGAAGACGTGGATGAGAGCTGTAACGCAGTGGTGTGGTGTGATGTAGGTGGGAGGTCAGACTGTATCCTTGTTTGATATGGTGATGATCAGGCTAACAGATGAGACTAGAGAAGAATCGCTTTGGACCATGAGGTTTCCAAATGGCAGTGTGATTAATCTATGAAGGTTAGCTGAAATAAGGTCAGACTGAGATGGTTTGGACATGTAGTGAGGAAGAGGATGCAGAGGACAGGGGCGATGGAGACATTTTGATTTTCTGTGGTGAGTCCTAAAGAAACCAACTGAACATAGAAGAACCTGAAGAACACCTCCACAGGCACAGGGAGAACCTATAAACTCCACTTAGACCCTCTGAATATTTGCCAGCCATTGTTTCTTTAACACACATGGAAACAAACAGTCTACTTTCTCTTATTATTTCATGAAGCGTTGTCAACAACAGCTCATATTGCATTCAGTGAATGACGATTTTTAGCTGTTTCATCCAAGAGGTGGATCTGAAACTAATCCCATAGAGCCCATATGTGTTATGGCACCTGTACAACCACAAAAAAATGTGTGGGTAGGTTTTGATTGGGTTCAAAATCCTGTGTTGGATGCTTTTATTTTGTGTATTGAGAAAATCAATAAGAAAACAAGACTCCATGTAACCACAGTGTCAGATCACGATGACTTAATGACGTCTTCCCCAGCACCACTTTTTGCTCACTTTTCCCTCAACGTTCTGGGTCTGCTCAGGGACAGTTTAACAGACAGATCTACAGTCGTGTTAAAAACGTATACGTCTTAATCTTGTTTAGTTTTATGTTCACTTGAAATGATTTTGGACTCATGCCAGAAGAACTATGTAAAACAAGAGATGGAAAGAACTGGACACCATTGTTTCTCCAGTCCAATCTCAGTGTTTTGTCTGTTCCTACTGGAGGCCAACATTAGTCCAGTATCACCAACAAAGATGTCTTCGATTTTCCATCTATTGTCTGATCCCTGTACATGGTCCACTTTTGCATCCATTCAAGCATTAGCATCAACGACTTATTCCAGACCTGTAAGTGTGTGAGAGCTTTTTTGCCATTTGGACACAAAGTGCATGAAATAAGAGTAGCAGACATATATGGGTGTTAAGGCTATAAGCTGATGAAAATGTTTTTTAAGTAGAAAATAGTACAAAAGAATAAACCCAAGTCAAGAAATAATGCAATATACCTCAACCAGAAAATGTGTGAAACAGACACAGGTTGAGCACTCAGACCATCTTAGTTTCACTTTCACTTCTGTGTACAACATCATCATCAGTCCTTACGTCCCTGCCAGGACTGGTTCCACTACATCAGTACCGGCATCAGTGCATCATCTTTACAGGCCATTGGATGTAACTGTTCTGAGACTGTTTCAGGAACCAAACAGGAATCCTCAGTAATGAAGTGGACTGCTTATGTTTCTGCATGATTTATGTCATGGTACCAAATAAAAACAACACAGCAGATGTTACAAAGCCAGAAAACGTGACTCTCATTGGAAATCATCAACAAGCTCAAGTTAACACGAGAGCAATCAGACCAGGCCTCGCTAGTTCCCCAGTGTTCCTCTGACAAAGACTACAAGGCAGGACAGCTGGGAAACAAAGAAAAGAAGAAAGCTTATCCCAAAACCAAAGTCCCCAATAGTACACCAATGAGCACTTCATGGCTCAATACATTTTTTAACTCTGGATGGCACACGCACTGAAAGCCAACTCTGTTCAATGGCAGCTCAATAGTGCGAAACAAGTTACAGTAGTTCTACTGTCCAGAGTCAAATGTGTCCCTGAAGTCAAGCTACTTGCTAAAAGTAACCAGAGACACAATAATGTCAGGATGCATGTCTGCGTTAATGATGCCCGACTATGCCAAAGGAAGCCACTAAAATCAACGAGGATTCAATGTGCAAATCTGCCAAGATGATGTCACAGTTCTCTGTGAACCTCTCCCTGACATGACTAATGATTAAACCTATAGCTGCATGTCTTCATTCCTTTCCTTCCTTGAGTGCTTTAGCCCCTTTCAGGGTCACAGGAAGGGTGCTGAAGCCCATCCAGTCTGCATGAGGCTGAAGGCAGAGGGCACCAGTGAAGGAGTCACCAGCTCATTGCGGGTGAGCATTTGGGGTCAGCGCCTTGTTTATGGGTACTTCATTCTATCAGTGGTGAATGAGGTGGTGTCCAGAAAGCGGCATGGGTCAGATTGCTAATTGGCAGCTTTTTTGTGGGAGACAATGAATTGATTAAGAAAAATTAACACAAGAGCCCTTCAAGAAAATGAAATGTGGCTTCTTAAACATCAGTTCTGTGGTCTCTAAGGGTGTTCTTGTATCTAACAGAAACCTGGTTAGGGTAGGAATAAACTCCTCATTCATTGAAATCACTGTATTCTCTGAGACATTGGTCCAAGGAGGTGGAGTCAAAGCAATTTTTAATTCAGCCTTTTTAATAATTCTGGGCCTCATTTGAAAGCCTAACTATTGTTCTTTCATCTCCAGCTCAACATGGACAGTGACAGTCTTAACCCTTAAAACTGCATTCATCTCATCACTGGACTCTGCAGGGTTTTCCCAGAGGGTCAATTCGCCAACGCAGTCCCAATCACACCCTTGATTAGGTCCTTACATATGATATTGAAGTTGAAAAATTGACATCTTTGACATCTTTCCCCAATATCCTATTTTGTTATACCATTACATTTTTTTTCAGTAGTTCCAGCAGCATTCAGTGCAGTGAACATAAGGGAAAAGATCTTCCAGGATCAGACCTCTGTCAAGTATAATTCCAACCTATCTAACTCATTTTTATGTTCAAAAATTAAACCCAGCAACAACCCAACACTAGTCTTAGTCAGATTAACCCAGAGAAAGTGTTTTTCAGTTAATTATGTGACTACCTCCAAAGTAATAGACTTTTTGGGGACCTTCAGTTGGGACTTCAAACTCATCATAGTACAGAAACAGCACGCGTGAAGGTCACTAATGACCTTCTTACAGCAGCAGATAAAGGACTGACTATCACGGCCAGTCCAATTCTGTTTATTTTATACATATTATTTAATATGGCATCAGCATGGCCCCCGGTACCACTGTAAGCAACAGTGGTGCTTTGTTCCATCAGGATCCTGTCCTTGAACACCCATATTAAGCACATTTCAAGGTTGCCTTTTATCACCTGTGCAAAAAAAATTCGACACTTTCTGTCCCAAAGTAATGCAGAAAGATGACCCCCCCCTCCCCAAGAGCCTGGATCCTGATCCTAGATCCTGATCCATCAAGATCTAAAACTTGAGTGGTCCAAGTCTCAATCTGAGGACCTGGGCCTATGTACTGGTCATTTTCCATGACCACCAGTAATTTGGACAGATTACACACTGACTCTTATGTCTAATTTAAATGAAGATAGATACATTATTGATGTTCTCTGCCTATGGGCCATCTACAGTGCCGGAGACAGGTGGAACTCATCTGTGGCTCTTTTTCAGGTTTCATCTTGAAGAAAATGCAAAATCCTGAAGTTTGCCCTCAGAGGCAAACAATTGGAGCTCCAAATAGATTTCATTTGATTTGATTTGGATATGGCAAAAAGATAGTGATGTGAGTTTGGGTACAGAAAAAAAGTACTAGTCAAAGAGTCAGATCTGAAAGGCAGTTTAACTTCTGTTTACATGGAGTCATTACAGTTGTGAACTTTCCCCCAGGACAGGTTTGTCGTACGTTCAGTAAGTTCCCAATTACCCTTAAGAAAATGAGACAATAGCGAGACAAACCTCACAGTTCTACTCGAGCCAATCAAAGGCTTTGATGTGTGTGTGTCATTCACTACACACTTTAAAAACACTTTGACTACAATGATGAGAAACAATTATGAACAGTTTAGGTTTGATGCTTTCAAATGGTTGAGCTTCTCTCCCTCAGGTACAGATATAATAGTAGACGGTATTAAGATCTAAGGAAGGCATCTAAGAACGTGGGCTGGCCTCAAAAGTATTTTTTAATTGTTTTTTAATATGATTGTCGGAATGTTCTTTGCTGTGTACAATTGAGTTGAAACTATCTTAATGGTTTTCTGCCATCAGAGCTTCTCTTTCAGGAGGTGCCAACGGGTTCTGAACTTCATCCCTGAGCGTCAATGAAACTGAAAATATCACCACAAAGGAATAACCGCGATGAGAAACAGTGAACATTCCGCTCCAGTGTAGCTGCGTCTGGCTGCTCCATCTGCTGTGTTCCGGGACCATTAGGCCATGCTGGAGTTTCCCACGGACCTGTTTTCACTGTTGTCTGAACTGTTTAATGAAATGATAAATAATTTCGGGTCCGCTTGGGGTAGATATAAGAACACAACTGCTGGAACTGCTATCATCTGGGCTTGCTTTTGCTGTACTGCCCATTGGGTTCACACAACAGTCACACAATTACTTATATGTATGCATATTTCGGAATTATTCCATCATTTACAGTCCAGGCACATCAGAGATATAGACTAATCAAATAAAGACTGATCAGGCTTATAAAGTGCTGCTTTTAAGATAAAAGCTGTCGACACTCTAGGAGGAGACCACTGGGGAAAGCCAGTGATCTGAATCCTCTTCCACCCACAGACTCCACATATTGGTGATGAAGGCCATCATAGAGTCGGGCCTTTAGGGGGCTAGAGGAGGTCACATGACCAAGGATGTGAAGAGGTGGCATGACACCAGCAGGACAGACTGGACTTTACATCATTGATAGCTGCTTGTGATTGGCAGAATGTGAACAGGAGGCAAAGAGGACAAAGGGCTGCTAACTGGTTAGTGGAAAACGCAGAGATTCTGACTGCACTTTGGGTTTTGGAATGCAGACAAATTCATCCTAAAATGTAAAGTTATCTGTAGCTTCCCTTGTTTATATGTATATTTGTTCCTGCTCGTACTCTTGCGTCATATGTAGAATATATTTGATAAGATCATTTACCTTTAAAGTGAGAAACGTGACAGAAAACTTCATGGTTTGCAAAGGTCAATTGTTGCCGCAGAGATATGTTGAACTGTGGAATATCTGACTGCTTTGGTGCCAAAAGAAATGACAGCGAGAGTCTCATTGCTGTTAAAGATGAAAACTCTTTGTAGCCTCCTTTTAAGTATGAGGATGATGGACTCATTTCATGCGGCAATTCAGCTGCATGTCTTTCTAACAAGTGGCCAACACCCAAAACACAACTTGTGCAACAGTGACAGAATGTAAACACCACGAGTCAATAGAGTTGATGTACTCTATTAGAGGGTTCTGGTCCATTTCATTTTGGTTTAGAGCAAAACTTGACACACCTGTCTACTGCAGCCCCCAGGGGACAAATAATAACAAGTGCAAAAGTTCATAATCACATTGGATCACGTGGATCCACGTCTATACCATCATTTACTAAGTATAATTAAGTAAAGAAACAACAGCAATTCGTGTGTTCAGGTTTTTGTCTATTGTAAATTACACTGCAAATAAAAATTCAGACACCGCGGACACGCAAGCACCATTAATACAGGCGATGTAGTTAACACCTAGATACTTTTATTCCAATATGAGCTTCTTTTTTTGACCAACACTGAACTGAATGTACTAGTATCATTGTCTTGCTCGTGCTTTGTCATCCCACACACACCCTCTCCACTCCCTCTGATCTGTGTCATGCACGCACACAGACACACACGCACATGCACACACGTAGGAGGGTTGACGCCACGTTGTCTGCAGAGCATTGAGGAGTATTGTTATTAACTGCAGTGAGAATAAAGGCAGCAGTACATCCCCTGCTCTGCGACGGCTGCGGAGCTGCAGGGCTCGCCTTTGTTCTGCGCTCCATAATGGCACACTATAATTACAGTGTTAGCAGAGGAGGCAGCGTTTACCTTTTCCACCCTTTGCCTCACCTCACCTCGCAGGGCAGCAGGGGTGAACACGCAGCCAACGGACCTCTTTCATGTGTGTGTTGACTTGAGATGTTGCTGTCTGCATCTTACTAGAATAGCAACAATAAAAAAATGGATTTTTGTGTCATTTAACAGACCAAACACACAAATACATTTGGACATAGTTTAAATTTAGGATTCAGGTGATGATTACACCACATGGGCATCAACCAAAAGAAGGAAAATTAATATTTGGAGAAACTGGACATTGAATTTTCTCCATTTTCCATTCTGTTCTCTGGATTCTGATTGGTCGTAATTGTCCAACATACTTCCAGAATCCTCACCAGTCACAATATTTTGCAAATATTGAGTGAAGGCTGAAGCTCCCAAACTTTGTTGATGGATAGAGGATTTAGCTATAAGTCAGGTAGTGTGAACAAGACTTAAATTACTGTCAGATCTTCAGTAGTGAAGGAAACTGGGATTAAATCTCCTGTTTACGGTAAATACTGGGAGCTGTATGAATTTTCGCAGGCTTACGTGTAAAACCTGGGAGCTCAGCATCGATTCCAAACGCAAACAGTCATTAAACAGGTCTGCCAGTTGAAAAAGTGAAGGTGCTGAGCCTGCAGCCGATACGGTTTTGTCTTTAAATCGGTGAAGTTGTGTGCTAGAGTGTGTGTCTGTTGCATCTGAGAATGTCATATCGGTGCTGCTGCAGCTCATTAAACAAGCAGAGAAATGCAGGTTACAGAGAGCACATGAAGATCCTTTTACAGATTAAGAAACTTGACACTATCCACTTTGACAGTGATTCCCTGTGAGCTTCACTTTCACTCTGTTGGCAACGTAGATCCAAAAGAAGAATCCAGCTTTGGAAAGCACTCATCATTCTCTTATCTTTTTTATTCTACTGCGTCCTATAGTAATAGAGCCATTTGTGACATTTATTAACACAGGTTTGTTGAACTGGCTTCTGGACCTGCTGGACTTCATGTAAAGTGACCTACATCTGTCCCTAAAAGCTAGCGTGTATGCGTGCGGTCCGGCAGTAGCTCTTCTGCCTCTGACACCTCATGACAAATTGCCTCCCTGCAGGCCAACCCACCAGCGGCCTCCTTAGATCACAAGCCATCAGCCGAATGTTACCTGTCATATTAATACTGTAACACAGTTGTAAATTCATCTATATGTGTTCCCCGGGAACAGAGGCTGCTTAAAACATGTCATAAAATAGGGAACGGCGTTTGTGATAAATGTCTCGAAATGTTCCGGGCTCATCGAAATGGCTCGAGAAATTGCAACTGATTCCATCACTGGGATTTCTAATGTGGAGCAAGTTGTCCTAGAAAGTGTGGGTGCATGTGACAAACAGGTTTTGTCAGTTGGATATTATGCCAACGGTACAGAACATTCACTCAAGTCTAAGTGCTTAAATTCAAATACTTTGGGGTTTTTTTGTACTTTATTTTAGGATATCCTGACTTTGTGTAACAGTTTGTTATTTTACTCCCTTTTTTAAATCACGTTGACCATATCTGCATTGGAAATGTCTCCGTTTTGTGGAAAAATCAGGTTTCTGTCTGCCACAATTTAAGATTTAGAAGGAGAATATTTGGTGCATTTCTGCAGGTGATGTCCTGATGTATAACCTCACCTAAATTTTGGATGATTGCCATTCATAGAAAATGTTATCACTCACAATTCGATGGGATAATCTCGCGCTTTCAGCACGCACAAGTTTAAAATCGGGGGCAGAAGAATCAGAACTCTGTTCAGTTTGCGTTTATTCAGGTTCGCGTGGACAAACGACATTTTAAAAACAAAATGCACAAGGTTGTGCCACTAAATAAGAGCACTGACATGGTGAGGAGGGTGCGCCTGACGCTCAGGGGTAGAGCTGACGGAGGGAGGAATGTTGGCTGCAGATGAAAGCAGGAGTGCAGGCTGGGATGTGTCGTAAGTGCCCTCACATCAGCCCATTGGTGAGACTGATCTTAGAGGCAGGAGGAGAGAAAACATGCCAAAACAAATCTGACTCTGGTAAGTGTGTGTGTGAGTGTGTGTGTGTGTGTGTGTGTGAGAGAGAGAGAGAGAGAGAAAAGAGAGAGAGGGAGAGAGAGACTTCAAAGACTCCTGTCAAGGCTGAGATTAGTGACTTAAAGATGGAGCCACGGCCCCCGGGGCCAGTTTGAAACTGTCTCCATGGTGCTCCCTTTACCTCCATGATGAAATCCTGCAGGAGGACCAGCAGCAGTGGATGAGGCCTAAGAGAGACAGACAGACAGACAGCTCCTGAGACAGAGGAGCAGCACCAGCGGGGTGAAGCTGCTCCTCCCGTTGGTTCGCTCATGAGACGCTGGTGTCCTGCAGTCCTGTCTGAATTATTGGGAAATCCCAGCATACCTTGTTTCACATGCTTTTTTTTTAAAGATGTCACATGTTATCATGTCATTTTTTTGTTTTTATTGAAAGCACAATTAACCAATAAGAGAAGCTTTTAGACAAATGCACACCCACCCACAGACATGATTGGACCCCAGAGGGGGGGGGGGCTTTCTGACATTACAGATTTATTCAGACGTCATTATTGTTATCTATCAGTTTTATGAAATCAGGTGGATTTTTTTTTAAAGCAGCTATGATTTGGAGTCAGAACATCTGTTGGGGAGTGTGTGGATTCTATTCTGTGGATATTCTGACTGCTATTTTTTAAATGTTCGATGGGCTTTATGGGCCACAATGCCCCCACTGGACCCAATAACCTAAATCCCACCTTTACTGGCTCATTGGAAGTTGAATAATTTAAAAACATACAGATAAACAGATTAGATCCCCATATTTACAAGACATCAAAATCCCAGTTAAAACGTCATCAATGCAGAGTAAAAAAGGTATGAACATATATATATTTATAATGATAGAAAAAGTTTCTTATCATTTTTATAGATGATGTGATAAATATAACTTCACTGATGGAGTCAGAAATGAAGGTGCAGACTAATCCCCCCCTCCAAAAAATAAAAATAAATAAAAATAAAGATATCATTGTTGCGTGTTTAAAAAAAGAGGTTTTTGGGGTTTTGTTTGAAAGCAAACCCACAGTCCGGGATTTCCACCGCAGATGTGAGTAAAATTATAGTGTCCGAGTCTCTCCTCTGCCAAAATCATAAGTTTCAGTTTCTGCAAAAGGCCCATGTTTGTTGTAATTGTCCCTCGCGTGGGACCACAGGCGGTGTGTGTGTGTGTGTGTGTGTGTGTGTGCGCGCGCGCGCACGAGTTCGGGCATCATCGCCTCAGTTCTATTGTCAAAAAAAAGAAAGGCAATTAAAGCAATAAATGAAGTGACAGAATTCCGTTTTATTGGCAGTGGGCATTTGTGCGCAATAAAACAAGTTAGAAAAGAGCAAAGTGTGTCTGAGGCCTTTTAGGCACCACATGAAAATCATTTGGTTTAATTCGCCTTCAGAAACGTTTTCAAATGGGAAAAGTGCAGCGTTTGATATAGATATTGTATGTTCCATCAAACAAATCGCGTTGTTTCATATAAATTAACCTATAGCCTCAATCCTTTCGGTTGTATTCTAATTACTGCAATATTCTCTCCAAATATGCGTCAATATATCAGTCAATTTCAAGGCAAATATCAGCCTATAAAAAGATCAAACGTGTGAATTCTTGATCTCGACACCGAGATGGTTTTTTATAGTCCAAGACGATGGTTGGTTTATTATCTGATTTTTATTTTTTCCGGCAGTTAAATTTTAATAAATGCTGCATTTTTGGACCTGAAATCAAAATAATAAAACAACAATGATAATAAAAGTGAATTAAATTTGAAAGAGGCCTCTACATTTCTGTTTCCCACCCTCTCGTAAAGCCAAAATATGTCAGTATCTATTTTCCCTTAATTTCTGGATTGTGAAATTAAATTTAAATAGTTAAAATGAGGAAAATTGGGCTCCGATGCCGCCAAAACTGCTGCAGCGTGTCGGCGCGGTGATTTGCGTGATACGGCGGAGGCCCGCAGCCAATGAGCGCGCTGGCTACGTGCGTGCCAAGTGGAGGTAGGGAGCGGTGCGTTCAGACGCACGGCGCGCACTGGGGAGGAGGAACACAGTCAGATCGTGCACGGCTGCCAGTCCTGCGCAGCGCCGGGAGAGAGACGAGCGGCGGCGGTTGTTTTTGGACGGGGAGACGGAGAGAGAGAAGGCGCCCGGTTGGGAGGACACTAAACACTGGCGTCGCCGTTGGGTCTGTCGGCGGTTTTTGCCTGTTCCTGGCCCGTCGCGTCTTCCGTTTGTGTTGCTTGTGCTGAACGCTGATGTTTCTGGACCCCTCAGTCGGGATGTAGTGCAGCCCCCCCCTCCGCTGCAAAACTCGCGTTACCAGCGGCTCAACGTTCGGCCTGCACCTGGATCTTTAAGAATTTAGTGCCGCTTCATACAGTTTGCGGAAATTCCAACTTCTCTCTGCTGATTTTTTTTAACATCTGTGTGCGTCGATTTAGGATGAGCTCCTCTTGGAAATCATAGTTTCCCCTCCTCACGTAGAAGACCAACTCCCTCCACTCCAATGATGACTATGAGTTCTTTGTCGGACACTTTAGTCCCCTCTGATACGTCCAAATCGGCGTTTCTGGAGTTCGGCGGTCACGGGTATCCCGGGCACCAGCAGGCATCGCCCGGCCTCACCCACAACCACTACCCGGTTCATGGTCTGCACGCCGTGGGCCCCCCGCAACACGACGGGCCCTTCTCCTCTGGAGCATCCTCGTACGGGCGCCCGCTGGGATACCCGTCCTACCACAGCCCCGTGAGCGCGCATCACCCGGGCCCTTACCTGCCTTACCAACACGGGGGACACGGCGGCGCGCTGGGCCACACCAGGCTGGAGGATGTGGGTAAGTTGGAACCAAGCTTTGGTTTTTTTTTTTAACTGCTTAAGTCGCATTTTTGCCTTTAAAATTGATCTAAACAACACCGTTAAAAACGGTAAATCTGTTGGAAATAGAAAGAATATATATGTATATATAATCGAACTATTAGCAGGGTGAAATGAGGTGGAATCACACTTTTAGGCCCACAGTGCGGGCGGCCCTGAGGCGTGCCACAAAACCATTCAAACCAAAAAAGAGGCGCGTTTCTCAAGTCAGGTTTCAGGTTTATTATTATTATTATTATTATTATTATTATTATTATTATTATTATTATTATTATTATTATTATTATATTAAATGGTTTATGACAAAACTAAAAGTTTAACATTTTCAAATCTAAAACTGAATGGTCGGATATAACCTTTTGCTCAGCTGTGCAGCTCATAAAGCGACACTCAACTATCAGTAATTATGAATCTACTACGTAGGGAAATTATTTGTTGCCTTTCTCCGCCTTCAGAAGACAGCAGCACTCCTCTCACCAGAGTTTGACATGAATTTGTACTGTCGCATGGACGGAAATCCCACATTACAACGTCATTTTTACAACAATTATAAAGGAAAATAAAATAAAAAAAGGAAAACCAATTGATTTTACAATCATACCTGCTTATTATCTTTATGATGATTTGGGAATGTCCCGGTGCAAACGGAACATTTCCTCCCCAGCTTCTGCATTTGCCCATCAGCAGGTCATTAATTAGCCCCCTTAAGCCCCACCTCAGTGGACATTTAGAGAAGGAGCCGCAGAAAACGGGAAAAGTTGCTGCAGCAGCTTGGACGCTCCTCTGAAGTGCCTCTCCAGTCCAGGACGGGCTCATCCTGGGAGGCCGCTGCTTGTCTGCAGCTGTTTTCTGCTGCCACTGCAGGCTATCTGCTCATGTCATAACAAAGATCAGCGTGGGTGAAACCTCACAAGTGTAAAGAAGAGAACCAGACAAAGGCTCGGGGGAGCTGTCTGTAAACTGAACCTCTCTGGACAGAACAAAGATTTATCATTTTACCTGTATCCCAGCCATTTCACTCATGTTAGACTCTTCTCTTCAGCTTATTTTTCCGATATATTTCTGAACTTAATACATTGGTTTTCTCCTCCTTTCCCCATTATACGTAAAAAACAATCAATGCAGTTAATCCATTTACATGATCAGTTTCCTTTTAAGTTCCTGATAAAAGTTACAAAATGACAGATATATTGATAGTTTTTTCCTTGTATTGGAAATAATTTTCCATATAAAATGCATATCGGAATAAGTGGAATAATTTAATCTAAATATATACATTTTAATGAGTTTAGCCAGCATATTTTACTAGTGAAAATAATTTTTCTCTTAATGTTGTTAATCAAGAATTCATTTAAACTGAGTCTGATGTATAGGTCCAGTGGAGAAAAGGGCAATAGTTGCCCCCCCAAAAGGCAATTATTCAATTATTTAAGTAGTGGAAATCGTCCAAATTGAGTATCCATACAGGACTGGAGTAAATATAGGCACCACTCCTCCATAAGCAGCCATGGTCAGTTCTCCACAGGTTCTCCACAGGAACCTAAACTAGAGGCTTGATGAACGATACTCTGGTCTGTCTGAGCAACAGGTCATGTGATCCAGGTCCACAACACAACTGCAGCTCACCTGCAGTAGATTCACTTATTCCATCTATTCGTGTCTCCATATGCACTTTCCAACTGAAAGGATCACGCTAAAACCTCTAAGACCCCTTTGAGCCATTTAGGCGGCAGCTACAGGAACGATTCTATGACTTTATGGGTCATTTCTGGGTCTAAAGTAAAATGGCTTCTGAGCTGAGACTCCTTTTTGAGTCTAAAGTGCAGCTTCTTTGTTCAAATGTCTTTTTTTTGTTTGAACTCTCACTTTAAATTGAAATGAGAAAACCAATGATAGGTTTATCTTTACAATATAGAGTGAAACAAGCAGAATCTTACAGCGTCTCCTCGCAGGACGTGTGCGTTGTCGCCTGTAACCGATACCCATCTTTGCAGTGAATTCCGTTCTGCTCCCTCCAGAACACGAGAAAGCCACGGCTGTGATCGAGAACGGGGAGGTGAGGCTTAACGGGAAAGGGAAGAAGATCAGGAAACCCCGCACCATTTACTCCAGCCTGCAGCTCCAGGCGCTGAACCAGCGCTTCCAGCAGACCCAGTACCTCGCCCTGCCAGAGAGGGCAGACCTGGCAGCCAAACTGGGCCTGACACAAACCCAGGTACTGTGCCGGACGCCCCAGTCCGCTCTTTTATGTTCAAACATAAACCCCAGCGACACATTTCTCTGTTTTTACTCAAAAGCCCAACTGACCTTTGTCGATTTTCCCTGATAGAACAACGGGTTTAATGTGAGCTAAAACAATAGAACCATCATGTTCTTCCTCTGCAAGTGAATCGGTGATGTCAGGAAACTGTTGGATAGTTGGAATCCGATGGCCCTGACAGGGCATCTTAACAGAATTCTGGAATCTTAACAGAAATAGCTCCGACCCAAGGTTTGCCTGATTCACCGCTACTTTAAAACACTGCACCCATGTGCAAGGCACCTCCGCCATTATCATCTCAGGGCAGAAGAACACAGCCCTCCTAATTAAAAACACTCGCTCCAGAGCCGCTTCATTGTTCGCCGTCCGGTTTCAGAACGCATTTCTCACCCCAGAACCAGAACAGTTCAGTGATGGACTGAGTGAGCCTCACATGAGCTGAATCCCTTCAGTCTTTTGGTGTTTTCTTTTTCTTTGTTTTTGTTGTTTATTCTTTTCTTCCTCATTAAAACAGGATCAACCTCAGCAGCGAGACAGTAAATGAAATTACTGCCGTTTTTTTTTCTGTTGTTCAAAGCTGGAATGTCCAATAACTGGGTATTGATCCGAATGAAAATTACAGTTAATTGCCAAGTAATTATATACTGTACAAGGAATTTGTTTGCTTTGATCTATGCTGCGTTAACAGATTATATAGCCAATGTAACCAAGGCAATTAGTATGCTGTGTTTATTTGGATAAAGAAAAAAAGGCCCAGCAGTTAAATGTTGTAGATATAAAAACACAAGACAGGATAAACAAAATTGGATGACTGTAAATGTGACGTGTATAACGTCGCACATTTACAGTCATCTTATTTTACAAACGTAGAGATTGTGTTTCAGGCCTTCATCATTTTGATTTTTTTTTTCTTTTAATTGTCATTGTCAATGCAAAATCAAAGAAAGGACATTTTCTTTTTTAATTCTTTTTTTTTTAAAGAAACAAAACTAAAGCACGGAGACAGTGAAGGAGGGATTTTACCATTGTGAATTTAAACTAGATGCATGCAGCTATTTAGGCAACAGATGTTGCTGAAGGAGCCTGGTTCTCTCTCCCAGCCTGCATTATAATGAAGCCTTAAAGGTCCCAGTTTAACACAACAGTGTGTGTGTGTGTGTGTGTGGTGTGTGTGTGTGTGTGTGTGTGTGTGTCAAGAAGGCAGCCTGCACGTGCCTGCTGGGTTTAGACGTGCGCCAAAAACTCATCATCAATAGCGCTGTGTTGGTTCCAAATCCCAAGCCTTTTATTGTCAAATCCAGCAAACAACCCCCCCACACACACCAAATGTAGACAACCTTAAATGGTGACGCTGGGGTATTAATACAGCAAACACTGATGGGTTCATTTCCATTTTAGCTACGCTGTTTCTGCTGCCGTCGAGACAGTTTGCTAACAAGTTTGGGTTTAACTCGCGACCTCTCATAACCACACTCATCCCCTGAATCCACTGATTGACACCACACATAGACATTAAATACAGAGAGAGAGAATAAAAAATAGAGATACCCTATATAGAATTGTGTGTGTGTGTGTGTGTGTGTGAGTGTTCCTCTCACGCATGGCTAGCCACCAGAGAAGCGGCGTCTCTTCTTTGTGTGTTTTTGACAGGGAAAGCAGTCGTGTTGCAGCCGTTGCAGTATGTCAGTGTGTAAAAGACTCAAGCGCAATTAAAGGATCAGCGGCAGCATTTTGAGGGATACACACACATTTTTGTGGGCTACGTAAGATGCAGACACTTAGCGTCGATCTTCTAAGGGGATTCGTTTACTTTCTTAAGCCCTCGTTGGGGGAGGATGAGAGATCTCTGGTGGCGATGTTATGAAAATGATTTCCCACATTTTTCCCGCTCAGAAATCTTTTGGGTTAGTTCATATTCCAGTTGTGGACTGTTGTGTGTTTTTTCTTAATGCTAAAAACAGGCCTGAATCTGAAGAATATGTTCTGTTCACTGCCACTACTCAGTCTGGGATCGTTGGAGTGAAAGGTCAAGAAATAGCCTCATTCATAACCCCCATTGAAAACACACCCCAGTTCTTCAGCAGTTTGGCTTTAGTAGTGTTGAATAAATAAAGCACTCTAATTAGCGCTCTTAGGTGGAACTACTGGGTGGATGCTGTTAGCTTGCACGGCAGCGGCCCAACCCTGATTTCAATGATTACACACTCCATCATTGGTCGGGATCAACTGAAAATTAATTTCTATATAACGGCCATGACTAAGCTAACGCTTCTAACTAATGTGGGTTAAAAAAAAAGTGATCCGAACAGGGTAGTTAAAGTAATATATCATTAATGATGGTTTACATTGGCTAATATCCACTGTGACAGTTACATGATTCTCCAGACTGCTTATTAGACCTGGAATTCAAGGGCAGCCTTTTTTTTTTTACGAGGCATCCAGGCAGTTGATAAATGAGTGACATTTTCCAGGCTTGTAGTTGAAACATACTGGCTTCACACACCGTCGCTTTGTTTTAGGCTGTTTTCAATCGTGAGAATTTGTTAACGAACATTTCACAAGATTTCACTGTCTCAAGGAAGAATTCTGAATGTAATTGGTCGCGGTGCAGGACGGCAGAGGACTTTCCAGGCCGCCTTGAAGCCTGAGGTGGGATCTCGCTCAGCAAAAGGGAAGTTTTTGCTGAAACATATGTGAATACACCCATGTTTCCTTCAGCGTAAATTCAGTATAATCACACGCGGCTCCACATGTATGCTGCAGCTAACGTAAAGGGGCGCGAACTTGTGCGACGCGTGTGCACTTTCATACAGACGGAAACAAACACACACTCTCAGATAGTGATCGCACGCTACGTCTCTGTCCGGCCTCCACACCATTAGGCTGGCGGCCAACGCTGACCGCTATCAATCAGGGCTGCTAATGTTCCCAGACGTAACTGAGAAACTGCACGTAGCACAACTCACACACACGCACACACACACACACACACGTACAGAGGCCATACTGCCACCACATGGAAGCCTTTTACTTCTGAAATTCTTCACAAAATACCTCTTTTTTTAAGCCAAGAAGCTTTGGTGTAGTGTATCCTGTTCACACACCCACAGCACCTGGTCAGCCTCTCAGTCTTCCTCCTCCTCCTCCTCCTCCTGTGCTAATGTCGGTGTCATTACTCGCGCTCTTAGGGAAGCTGTCAGCTCCGTGTTGCTGCTGGAATATGAAACTGATAATTGCAGCTGAGGCTTCTCGCCACATTTCTCTCAGTGAAGCTGCATTAAGTCGTCGAGCTGTTGATTGAGCGAACCTGACAGGCGTCCATCTGTAGCTCGGAGGCTAATTCCTCATATACAGTATCGAGAGCCGTTTAAGATCAAGGCCTTTTCTACAAGGGGATAATTGTCAGTGTAGATATGGAGCCTGTGTGTTCAACATCAGAAACAGTCGCAGATTCAAACTGTTCAACTTGTTTTTAAGGTTGCAGCTTTTATTAGACACACACATCCCCTACCCTAACCTAAACGTTGCTCCCTTAGCTGGTGGAGGTTGGATTTTGGTACTCAGTATGCAGCAAAAACACATGCACCCCATTCAGTCACACAATTAAGTCTCCACTCAACCGACGTGGAACCTGGAACATTCTTTCCGTGAGATTAAAAAACCCAAAAGCAGCACAAATTCATGAATTTCCTCTGAGGACGTGAACTTCAGGATGGGATTCGTCGGTGGGTTTTCTCAGTCATTTTTTTGCAGATTATTTTATTTCCATTCTGTCTTTTTTGTGGTTCTAAGAAACAGAAAAATCGACTTATTGGATGTGGCCCTAACAAGAGATAGAAGAAGCCTTCTTGAGCTGTGTGATGTGTCGAAGCTCTGCCGGGCTGTGAAGGATACAAAGTGTTTAGGGAGTGTCCTCCAGGCAGATTTAGGCCTACTCGTGCTCACAAACGTGCACATGGAGCCTGCAGAGATGGATGGCTCATGGGTCGCTAAGGTGGCGGTTGGCACGAGAGGCTGTTTGTGTGTTGCGCTGCTGAGTGGTAATTGCGTTAATAACAACACAGGTGAATTATGAGATGTTGTCTCAATATGTTCACGGAGCTCACGCATGCGGTCGCTGCCTTTGAACAGCTGAGAATGACGTATTTAATTACAGCGGTGTTGTAAAAACATTAAGGCTCCTGTTGTGTTCTTCTGACCTATTCATTCCCCGTAAAGATATTCCTTAAGGTAGATACGCCCGTGGTTGGTCAACATTTAAAAAATTCTCATCACTAACTTCAGAATTTAAATTTCACTCGGTTCGATCGTCGGTTGGATTTCTGCAATTATGGGAGCTCCAGGAACGGATGAATGTACGGAACAACATGTAGCAATGTAAATAAATTAGCCTTCTTGTAAACAGTGGTTTCAGATTCTTGTTTGCCCTAATTGTTCTGTCATCTCCATATCAAAGGTGAAACGTGCAAAACGAGACGCTTCTGAATGACACAGTTTACATAGAAACACACGCAAACGGCGCCTGAATATAAACGAACAGTAAAAGTCACCCCAGGCTGGAGTTTTTGGTTTCTATGGCCATCGGATCCGTAACTGGATGAAACTGGCCTGTCTGTCTAGAGACGGAGGTGAGACCGACCAGCAGTCAGGCAGAGGAGGATAAAGAAAAATGATATTATATATTCAGTCGTGTTTTAATCAAAAAAGGAGAAGAAATGGAAACATGTGAATGTAAATGACCTCCTTCATTCTGGGTCGAACTTGGACCAAGGTAGCGTCCCAAAAAGATGGCATTTGTTGTTTTTGCCGGCTGTAATTCAGCATGATCAGATCTGACCTCTGATGGTGGTTGGACACTCAAATGGTTGAGAAGCCATCAGTGTCTCCCACTCTTTACACTGACCCACTGACCTCAACTTATTTTCAGATGCACAGACTTTTTTTTTTATAGTTTGCTTTATATTTTATGCCTGTTTCAGTCTTGTTTGTTATTTTCACTTTTCACCTTTTTGGAACTCTTATTTTCCTGAAAGGCACCTATAAATAAAATGATTACAGTGCTTATTATTGGACATGAATGTGTAACTTCACCTTTTTTTGCTGTCCAACATCAGATGGTGATATTGTCATTTCTAATTCTTCTCTCTTTTCTCTCTCTGCCTACATCCAGGTGAAGATATGGTTCCAAAATAAAAGATCCAAATACAAGAAGATCATGAAGAACGGGCCATGTGGACTTGAAGGAGAACACCTTGCCCCCCCACCTCCGCCATCCTCCTCCTCGCCATGCTCGCTGTGGGACATCAGCATGGCCACCAAAGGGGCGCCGGTGCACTCGGGAGGATACATGAACAATTTTGCTCACTGGTACCCTGGACACCAACAGGATTCCATGCCGAGGACTCAGATGATGTGAGCGCCGAGAAGGAGAAAACATATTTAAGATGAAGTAATGGATATACTGTTGGTGCATGGGTGTGTGTGTGTGTTTCTGTGTGTGTTTGCGTAGGTTAGGGTTAGGCTCAGACAGGGTTAGGGTGTGTGAACGGTATATCCATTATTGACCTGGTTGGACCACTCTGCGGGCAACAATAACAACAATAACACAACAAAGCAGAAACGTGTTGAAGTATGGAAAAAGCTTGAATTTTCTTTATTTTGGGGCTTTTAACAATGCAATAACCTGTTTGTATGGAGTTAGCGTCCTTTTAGCAGGGAAGCAGCCCATCGTCTCGAGGAACCAACCACCTGACTCACATCTGGAATCAGCTTCCTGTAAATACTGGGCGAACGAATGACATCGAGCTTTTTGGTCCCCCCAACACCCACATCCCATAATGACACGGCTTTGCTCTGCCTCTGACTGGCGCTCCTGCCTTCTCTTTTCCAACTCTACCCATGTGACTGTAACGCTGACCGAGCACTGAACTCTGGCCAATCAGATACGGCGGGGCGGCGGCAGGATGAAGGTGGGGCCGGTTAGAATCCAGCTTTCCAGCCACAAACGTTTCTGTCCGAGATGCAAATAAGCCACATCTGAGTTCGCCGGCCTGATTTGTTATGTTCCGAGTTTCAGAGAAAGGAAATTATGGGGTTTCGTGCTTTAATTTGTAATCTGTCATTTTACTTCATTCCATGGATTAAAGTTATTTTGCTATTCCCTTTGCCTGTTACTGAATGTCAATTCTTGTAGTACATTTTAGCCGGGGTGGCTAATATGAGCTTGTGCTGCAGATACTGCACACGTACCCACAAAGGCGAGAGGGTAACAGACGCCTGCGCTTTTCCACTTTCATCGAACCGGAGGAAGAAAATATCAGCAAATTCCAGCATAAACTGCTGGTCATAGTCTTCAGATGTGGTTGATATTGTCCCATTATCAGAGGACAGGGATGAAATCTCCGACACATTATTGGAACGGTGACTTTTAGGGGATTTTTACAAGACGAGAGGTGGTCCAGCTCACCCGTGAGGCTGGTTGGAAGCCAAGTTTGCCAGAGCGTAGAGTAGTTTAGTCAGGGATTGTCAATGTCCTGAAAGTTAGGCTTGTTTTTTTGTTCTATTTGGAGGGCTTTATCAAAAAGAACGCACAGACAGAATGAAGCATCGTCCACCTTGGTGTATATTATAGTTTTCAAATGAGGGTGTCCCCCCCCAAAATATGTCCCCACATAAAATGCATCGTTTCACTGTCCACTCAGCTATTATTTGTTTTTGACATTCACCACCTCATGTTAAATATAGTTTTTAGCCATTTGTTAAGTGGTTTATTTCCTCTCCCTGGAGCCATTTTCTCTCCATAAATCACTCACATCTTTTACAAACATCTGGAAAAGCCAAAAAAAAAGGTCAACCAGCATCAATGATTTTTTTTTATTTTTTTGAAGGACTGTGTCAATTATGGGTAATTTAGGACGCAGCTTGTAAAATAAGGCTTTCGCTGCGACGGGGTAATTATCTGTAATTGTCAGTCGAGGGAATATTTCGTTGCCTTGGGCTGTTCAGGCAGTACGATTAGTGGATTACATCAAATTGGATTCCTTTCGCTACTAATTGATTGGTTGGGTTTTGGTTCCTGTGCCGTGCTGTATATCACAACATGAATAGAAACAGTTGCTGCTCCTCCTTCCTTCATTCCATGGACAGAAAACTATCCACATCCTTCTGGAGAGGTGGAGACGGAGCATTTGACAGGGTAACGTCCTCCCACCTGATCTTAGAGCCTCTACCTGACTTCCTGTGTCGAGGACTTCCTTCTTCCTTCACTGGTGGGGGAAGATTATCTCCATTCAAGAGGCGTCATCGTGGTCTTGTGTTGTCCCTTTCTTGTCTTCTCAAACGCAGCAGCTCTTCAGCCTTTTTAAATGCATACATGTACTTCAGAGTTGTGTAATTGTTGTGAGAATAATGAGTACCCAGAGCTTTTCATGTCGTCCACAATGGGCAACATGTAGCAGTTGGCCAGTTAGGAGCTTAGTCAACTTGGGCCAATCAATGAACTCTACACTCAGAATGACAAACTGAAAAATAATTATTTTAAATGACATTTTTCAAACATTTAGACCAGTATATAAAAATATTGCAACTTCTAGTCGTTTCCAAACCTTGAAGCCTCCATTTTGGAAAGATGCAGCAGACAATTCTGCGAGTTGTATTTGCTCAGTTGTTTCAGAATCATCAGACTTAGCATATTTATGTCGTAACGGTTCAGAGGTGTGTCAACACTTTAGCTGCTGTACACCAATAAGAATAAAGAATTGAACCTAGTGAATGTTGTTGGCAGAAGCAATAATCCCTCATCAGTCTGCAGCTGAACATCTTGATGAGAATCTAACAATAAAAGACACGTGATACACGATAACTTCTCCTGCGCACGTCAGAAGAACTCGTGCGATCTTCTGGCCTGGACCCCCAACAGCGATCAAAAAGCTCTTTCTGTAAAACCAGACGCTGGAATTTTCAGGCGGCCCTGACTAATTGAATCTGCTACTTGGAGATGCATCCTGTTGCTTCTGGTCAGGTACACGGTGGAGTTTTATGGAACACTTTGCTCCGCAGACGTCTCACACGTAGCATTGTCTTAATGAAGTGGATGAAAGGCCGCTGTGGTGAGAGGGAGTATGACCACGCAACGCTGTCTGCTGAAAAGCCAGTAAAATCAAATTGGAAAAGTCTGCATGTGCACAAAACTGCTAACAGAGACTTGTTTATTTTCAGTGTGTGTGTGTGTGTGTGTGGGGGGGGGGGGGGGGGGGACATCCACACAAGTTCAGCAATCACATCCTCCTGTCCAATTTGCATAATGTAACGACAACCCAGGAAAGAGAGCTGAAAATATTAAAAGCCTTTTTTCCGCCTTTATTCCACCTGCTGGTCAATCCTGTTAGCAACAGCAGCCCAAACTTGCAACTGGCTCCAGGTCACACGGCAACAGCAGAGCTACAGTAGCCAAGATTTGTGATGGTTATAACGTCGTTTCACCAATACTGTGTTTGTGTCAAAAATAGCAACTTTACAGATTTACGGATTCGATTTTGTGGCCACGATACGTCTAATTACCGCATGTTTGAGCGTGGAAACGTCAAAAAAGGAAGGTGAAATGCTGCTACAGTTGACGCAGCACCAGCCGGAGCAGAGGGGACAGAGGAGGCGGTGAGCAAACCTGAAGACGTTGTGGGAGGACACAAATGGAAAACAAAACCAAAAAAAAGCTGTAAAACTAGTTCGCTACTGGGCAAATGGCAACATGCACCTCCCAGGGGTAGAAAACTGGAGGTGGCAAGAGAGAGAGACAGACAGACAGACAGAGAGAGAGAGAGAGAGAGAGAGAGAGAGAGAGAGAGAGAGAGAGAGCATTAATTAAAAGAAATTGCAAACATCAGGGGTCACTTTATATTTGGTTGTTAAATGTGACCCGTGCTGTGCCAAAAAAACACGCTAGTGAAGCTTAGTGAAGCACAGTATTGAGTGTGTGTGTGTGTGTGTGTGTGTGTGTGTGTGTGTGTGTGTTAATTAACAAATGTTTCTAAATTCATTAGATTTCAGGAATAAATGTGTAAGATCACAGCCAGCGATCTGATCTCTGTGGGTCCAGACTCAGAGTGTGAATAATGGCTGGAGGCAGGGAACGTGCACGTGGAGCAGCCTCCTTCATTACACTGTTATAAACCTTCCTCCCATATTCCACATCCCATCCCCTCGCGGCAACCTCGGTCTTCCCGTTCCTACCTTTCCTGGTGCTGGTGACGTGCGAGGGCGCAGGAATCACCTCCGCCACAGCGTCTGCGGGTTTATTCCAGCGATCCCTCGCTGGGAACCTTTCAGCTTGGGTTTGTTTCTCCTCGGCGGATCACCAGTCACATGTTGTTACAAGTCTCCGTCAGGCCCCGTCTTCCTGTCTCCCGCTATGTTCGCGCACATTCCTCCTTGACACCTTGAAGTCGGCCCGGCGCAGGAAGCCGAGAGCCCCAGCGAACGGGAACGGCGTCCTGGTGGATCAGTGGCCCGGGGGGCTTCCCTGACTTCTGAGCTCCACTGCTGTACGCGGTTATCAAGGTCATCGAGAAGTTCACGTTGCCAATGAGCACGAGAGCTCCTGACACTCAAGAACCATATAATTAGACTCATCTGAGTCAGGAGCGCTGACCCGACTCGCATTCAGGAATTGTGGGTCGAGCTGGCAACGTTGTTTCGCAGCATCTCTTCATTTCCTTCGCCATTGCGCCCTCTTTTTGCTGGCTAACCTGTGGGTCTAGTTGATGGCGCGCATGCAGACGCACACTTGCACACCTACTTTCCAACCGTGTGCCACATGAAAGCGGCGTACGCCCATCCCTCTATGTCAGCGGTGTGTTATTAGCATCCAGAGACTCCAGAATGTCTGCCGCGCCGTCGCCTCCCCCCAGCCTCTGCGGCGTGCACTCCCGCGCACGTGTATATGCCATTATAAGGCGCGGGCGCTGTGAGTCACCCAGAAAACTCTGCGTCAACGCGAAGGCTCCTATCCCTGTTGTTAATGTCGAGTCCCGGACGTCACAACTTCATCGATGAACTTCGGGGGCCAGACTTTGTTTACACACGTTGCCGAGTGACAATATTATCGCTTGAGGACGTCTGTGGGAGGGAGGACAGTTGTGAGACTAGTTAAAGGGCTGGTTTCAGCCAGACTGGGATGAGGGAGAGCGAGAGTCCTGTCACTGATAGCATAAATGTGCGCGTGTAATAAAACACTAATAAAATTCAAAATAACATTTTATTGTCTTTGCAAATTGTCAACAATAAAAGCATTCACTTTTTTTCACCTACAAACTATAAATAGGAGACCTGAGTACATCAACAGAACATATATATACACCTTTTATTTGAATGCCAGCTCAGTTGAGCTACTGTTTCAGGGGTCAGAGTCATATGAGAAAGAGTCCGATCAAGCAGCGCTTTAGGCTCCTGCTAAGTTTGCTGTTCCTGAAACTGTACACTTTTAAAACGGATTCAGATCATGAGAGCGCGCTGCTAGCTCGTCCAGCTATTGCTGATTGGCTTCTGCTGTTTTTATTTCACACGTGTCACCAGCCTCACATATATAGAAGAAGAAGAAGAAGAAGCTTCCCAGGAGGGGCCTTTTTCAGTGCACATCAAACGGCGCCCGCTGTAAGTTCCCGACCTCAGGCTGACACAAACGCGCTGCCGTCCGTCTCGTGCTTCCCTCGGCTTCACCTAAAAGGACGTAGGCCTCGCCAGGGGATTTACTGGACCTACGCACGTCCTACCTGAGCTTTTTTCTTTGGTCGACATACGTGAATCATCACTCCCTGATTTCCTGTCAGCGCTGCTGCGGCTGTTGGATGATAGCTGGTCAAAATGATCCCAGTGAAGGGACAGAGAGGGTCCTAGGGACCGTCCGCTCGGTCGGTACGTCTGAACCCTCTCATCATCTCTGAATTAGTCACTAGCTGATGCTAGCCGCTATTAAGGCCCTCGGTTGTGGGTCACTCCTTTCTAAACTGTTAGATTAGACCCCTGATGTTAGACTCAAGTAAACCTCAGCACCAAAGAGCAGAGCTCAGAAACACTCTGAAATCCTTCCAAACACACAGCATGTTTTATTATTATTACTACACGGCTATCAGCCTTTCAATGATCTCTCACTATAAATACATGAATGAGGTCCTGGCTTCGACTCACAAATCTGGAAGCCCCCCCGCAGACGTCACACCCGCACCTACTGAGGCTGCAGAGCCCAGAGAGGAACTCAGGAGAAACAAAGAGAACAAACCCCACACATAAAGGCTAAAGGACCCCGCTGGAGAACTGAGAGCACTGTTGCCTCGAGGGGACGTTGTGTTCTCACAGGAAACTAGTTTACAGCGGTGGCCCAAACCATCAGAAGGCTCGGCGAATTCGAGATTGGAGATTTCAGTGGTTCCTTTTGAACTGGCCATCAAAATAAACACTAGAATTATGTCTGGATTCTGCTGGAACGCTGGAAACGATGGAATGACCCTCTCAAAGGGGATTAAAAAAAAAAGAAATCAGACCTGCCGGCTGGACATGTGGTCACTTTAGAATTCACCGGTTAAAAAGACATCAGCACGACGAGACCCGTCGAGCCTGGCGGCTCATAACTGAGCTGAAAGCTGGAGGCGGCAGGGTGACGTGAGCACTAATCAATCTGGATTTCGCCGGCGGCGCAGCCTGTTTTGCAGCATGCGTGATGCACTTCTCGTTAGCTTCTGGGGCAGCCTGCCAGGCGTTGTGGTCGCAGCGACACCTGCAAGCATCCAGAGAATGTTGCGAGGCCTCAGAGTCCGGGATCAGTACACAGCTCCCATACTCTGTGCGGCCGACGGCGCCGATGATGGCGGGAGGTGCGTCGGGCCCGAGTGGGGAAGCCCTAAATGTGCACTCTGCTGCTGGTACCAGTTCTGATGCGAGTAATCTCCCATGCAGACTTGAGAGGAATCGGCTAAAGACTGATAAGTAGCCTGCCCCCTGCTGGTCGGAACGGTCATTGAATTACTTGTGTCGATGCTGTTTGCGCTGTTGCTGCTGCTGCTGCTGTTGTTAGTGTTGCTGCTGCTGCTGTTGTTGTTGTTGTTGTTGTTTTCCCACACCGCTGGAGATGGAGGAGAGTTGCAGGCCATGGAATCGCTGGCATCAGGGCTGTGTTCTAGAGGAATATCCCCAAGTGGAAACTCCCCATTCTTGTAGAGCTTCTTGAACTTCGAGCGACGGTTCTGGAACCAGATTTTAACCTGCGCCAGAGAAAACAACGTTAAAAAAACATTCATGCCTCTGGTGATGGCAGGTGTTTTTTTTGACAAATTATCCAGGACCGGTTTCCAAACTGTCCAAGGCTTAAAGGGAGCTTATCTCAGAGGCATTGGGAGGGTGACTATCTGGGTACGGGAATTTTAAACTTCCCAAATAAACTTCCTGCTTCCCCAAAAGCGGTTAGCGCTCAGCACATACCAGCGCTGACTGAACCAAACAAAGATGCGGTCAGGAGGTCGATGCGCGGACCTCAGACTGCGTGCAGAGCACGAGCCCATTAACCCAGCAGTCATGTGTCTCGGCACAAGTCTTGTGCTTTCCGAGCCATTCCAGATTATTATTTCTTTTGACTCTGTTCTGTTCTTCCACAGGTCAGAGTGAATATTTGTCATTGTGGCCGCATGAGGTTCAGCTGCTGCTGTTGAGCAGCGGGGACGCGGTGAAAGTGAAGCAAGACGGTGAAGCGAAGCGAGGGAACTGAAAAGGAGAGAGGTGGGAAACACTTTCAAGCTGAGGGAGTGTGAGGGAGGTTTAAAAGATTTGCAAGTAATCGCTGGAAACACCACAGGATTAGAGTTACTATGAAGCTGCCCTGCTTCCTTTTTTAGCATGGCAAACCTCCTTTTAATGCCATGCAGGAAATAAAAAGATGAACTTGTAATTAATGCATCGAAAAGTCTGACTTATCAGTTTGGATCCCTGCTGTTGCTCGTAGCTGCATCTTCAGCAGGTTTAGTCATTATCTGATGCACATTTTATCTATACATCATTAGCAGTGCTACATCAGCACAAAGCTAAGCAAACACTTGAACCGTAGCATCGAAATTCTGACTCCTGAGCGACGTTTGATCAGATTATCAGATTTCCTTCTGCAGCCTGACCTGCGTCTGCGTGAGGCCCAGCTGTGCCGCCAGCTCGGCCCGCTCCGGCAGCGCCAGGTACTGGGCCGTCTGGAATTTCCTCTGCAGCACCGCCAGCTGGTAGCTGGAGTAGATGGTCCGGGGCTTGCGCACCTTCTTCGGCTTCCCGTTGACCATGCGCACCTCGGTGTCTGGCTCTTCTTTTACTGATCATGAAAACAGAAACACTTTTAGAAAATGGTTTGTGACCGTGGAAACCGTTTCGGAACCTGATCGCGCCGGGGATCTTTTTGTTCTCTTCTTTCCAATGTTGTAAAAAGAAGCTGAGACTCATTTTGGAACTTTACGATTACGTTGGTTAAAGACTTGGCAGCAATGCCCACAAGTGTCAAGCATACATTAACCCTTCCATAGTTTTCTTTATAATACAGGACTATATTATTATAATGCAGGATTAGAATAGGGAATCAGATGTTTATGACTGTTACTCTGTGGGAAGAATTAAGCTGCACTGTAGCCTCGAAATAATGTTCTGTAGGAGAATTAGGTCAAATAAAGGTGAGAATCTGACTGTCAAATATAAAAGAAAATAATAAAGTCATGAGCTTTCCATGTTCTGTTGATGGAATTTCCCTTATTCATAAATTCTATGGGGGGGGATCTATGGAATCCATATTAACTAAAACAGAAGTTGAGTGTGAAATGGTTTTAACTCTTCCATACTTACGCCTGATTTGGAGCAGAATATTAAAACGTGTAATTAAATTGGAACAGCAGAAAATGACCTGTATCCCACTACATTCTGCTCCCGTCAGGCACCTGGTGCACGCGCTTCTTTTCCTTTTGACTGAGAAGGTTGCTGGGTCTCCGCGGGCTAATTCGTGTGGAGAAGTTGTGGCTCCAACATAGCCGGAGCCACTCCAAGTCCAACTTTCAAAGAAATTCCAGCAGCACCCTGGACTTATAATTTTGGTCTGAGCGTCCCACAGCTGGGAGGGAGACGGAGATTTATAGGTGTGTTTCATGTTGCCCTGAGGCCCGTTTGTGCACGTCACTCCCCTGTTTGAGCCGTGATTCTACAGACGCACAAGAAGCAAAAACTTGAGCACAAATCTGGCAGATTTGGTGAATAAACATGATGTGGTGATACGGTTGATCCACAGTTGTGGTTGGAATATGAAAAAACTAGACTTTCCTGTGCTTTTCCCAATAATCCTGCAAATTTATATCCTTTTGTGATGTCAAGGGATTAAAAGAGATTTTAGTTCACCTATTTAAAGAGTGAATGCTTAAAATTTTGTGTACTGAATACAAGAAGGAGAAATCCTTGTGGGATGATTTAAAAGTCAGGGCTGACTGACATGTCGTGACACCCGAAGACGGCGGCTCGGGGCCAAAGTCCCCAGGGGCAGAAAGAAGGCAACTTCATCAGGCTGGAATGTCAAATCCACGTCACATATACCAGTCGGTTGAGTTTTGTGCTGTTGTTGTTTTCTCGTCACCCTTTTCAGTTAAGAAAAGAAACATGGCGGGTAAACAATAAGATGTTTGTTGTTTTAAAATGTGTTTGCAGGAGTTTGTTAGAGTTGAGATTGGTCCAGTAGTTCAGGGTTCAGGGCACCCGGGGGACCAGGGAGCTACATTAACATCTAATCTGGCTCCAGAGTGACTGTAAAATTATTTTCTCTGGCACCATTTGGCCCCCATCCATAGTTGTATTTGTCATTTTGAAAGGGTGCAGCCAAGGGTGCAGTCCAAACTGTTGATTTTCCAGTGGTTCGTCCTGCCAAATCAAATCCAGATCCTCTGGCATTTGAAAGCTTTCCAGAGATTTAGATTTTTGAGCCCAAGTTTCGACCTGAAAGCATCAACAGCTTTTTGCCGCTGTGGAATTTATTTTAAACCTCAACATTTGGACATGGTTCAAACTGAAGAGAAAAGGGAAAAAAAACATCGACTTTTCTTTCGTGCGTAAAAACCCGTGCGCAATCAAAGCCTTCGTGCGTCCAGAAGAGATATACGCGGGAGGCGCGCGGATCTTTAATCGTGACGGTGGCGGTAGGACACAGAAAGCTATTATTAACCTAAATGAGTGATTGCTGGAGCCTTACCGTCGTCCTGCAGCGCTGTCTGCGCCTCCCTGCTGAAAGCGCCGTGCTCTCTGTATCCCGCATGAGGGTACGGGTACTCCGCCTTGCCGACCGAATACGCGCCGCCTGGACCCAGTCCGTTCAGGTTGTAGTGGTGGTACGCGTACGGGTTCATGTGCTGAGCCGAGTACGGCTGCTGATGCTGCTGCTGCTGCTGGAAGAAGTCCTGCGAAGTGTGGTGCGCGCCCTGGCCGCTGTAGAAGCCCATGTCTGTGGATGAGGTCTCCAGCAGGGTCGGAGAGTTCTTGGTGGCCGAGATGGAGGTCCCAGCAACGTGGAGCGAAGGTTTCTCGTCTTCAAAGGCAGGTGAGGATTGCCCGTTCATTCTTCCGAACTTTAGTCGTCTGCCTCCGTGCTGCCAGCGACGCGTGCGCGCAGTCTGGAGCGTCCCGAACCTCCTTCGCTGCAGCACCCGGGTTGTCCACCGTGGCGGCGCCCAACCCAACGAGAGCTGGTAATTACAGGGTGCGCCGAGCTTAGTCAAGCCGGGCAGGACGGTGGGGAGTAGACGTCTCCTTCCCATTGGCTGGCGTGCTCGTTTCTGCCTCTGCCCTGGGGCCAAGACAGTGCCGACTGTCGCCTGTCTGGCTCCCTTCTTCTCCCCACAGAAACCTCCAGTAAGCCTCTTCTCAGACCTGCGCCGCAGCGCATAAACAGCTGGCCACGCCAGTAAAGTCTCCAAACGTTTACCTTTTGGAGATTTAACAGTGTGTCCGAGTTTCAGCCCGCCACGCCGCGCATAATGGTGTTGTGATAAGGAGTGTTTACGCATTAGCCCCGCGGGGCTGCTTCCCATTGGTATGGAAATACGGCCCATGTGGGGAGTTATTTACTGTTCATCGTGCCTCATTCTCACAAAGCTTTTCCCGCTTTACATGTGTTGACTTGAGCCCCGGGATTCTCCCATGCCCCGGGGAGGGTAAACAGCTACCATAAACCTGCAATAAAACCCCAAAACCTTCTCACACACATGCTGCTGCATTCAATTTGTCTCAACTCTCATTTCAAGGAGGAGCTTTTTTTTTAATGCTGCATCCAAATTAATAATTATATTCAGCAAGTGCCCCGTTCCCTCTCTGTGTTGTCTAAATTCCTCAAATCCTTTAATCCTTAAATGGCTCCTTGAAGAGTGAATTCAGCTGCCACAATCTCACCACCAGGTGTCACTGTAGGGACTCACAAATTAAAATAAAAGGTTGGTTGTTCGTTTTTAAGCCAAGAGAAGTATTATTACCGTAAATTAACGTAAAAGGTCATTAGAATCTACAGGAAACCAGCAAAGAAGAAGTCAGTTACATTTAGATCACCACCACTATTGTCATATATGAACTCTGTCATTAAAACTTATAGATCCAGTTTCACAGAACGCATACATACCTTTATCTACCATAACACCATGATTTGATTTTGAAAATCTAATAAAAAAAATGGCTCCATGGTGACAGGAATGGAGGTAAACCAATCGTGACCCTTGCCCCGTCAGGCGGCTGCCAAATTTTAAAACCATGATGGTTTCATGTGGTTCCCGACTCGATGGGCTTGGAAAGGCATTGGAAAACCCATCCCCGCATCTAAAAATGCCCAAGTCTCAGTGCAAGCTGACCTTTCCAGGGAAAGGTTTTTTTTTTCCTCATTTCGGCCAAACCACATTGTAAATGTCTCGCTGCAGCCGTGTGGCTCCATAGAAAAGGAAAAAAAAGTGTCTGGGTGTTGAAGCAGCCTGTCTGCAGCCCCAGCATGTCGCCTCAAATGTTTGGCACATCAGAAACATCAAAATACCCACAAGTGTTGATTATCTGAATCCTGCATCGTGCACGAATGGGGGGGGGGGGTGTATATATATATATCTGTGTGCCAAATTACAGCATTTGATTCCCAAAGTGTGTTATTAAAAGAAGAGCTGATGCAACAGCCTGGTAAACATGACCGAACCATTCTGAAACACTCGTAAATGACACAGTTAGTCAGGTTCTAAACCTATTTCCTTAGAGCATCCCAGAGGAACGGCTGCTTTTGTAACCTGCTCCTGAACTCAGCTCAGTCAGCTCTCCTCTTGCCTTACGGACAGCTGCGATACTGCCAGGCGGTCAGGGGAGGGACCCCAGCCTCACCAATGCTCCCACATTGTCACCCAAAAATCACCGTAACACTGAACACTCAGTTCCAACCTGAGGCGTTCAAAAAGAGGTTAAAATGTAGCACGGTGACGTTTCACTTCCTGATCTCTCTGTAGTTGGACGTGTCAAAGAAATGCTGTTTGAGTCATACACAAACTCAAAGGTTGTTTTTTATTAGCATGTCTTTCTTCATGTATTATAACCCTTGAGTCCTTGCAAAATGAAGTTCCCAAAAATGTACATATGGATTTTCTTGTTCAGCGAATGGCTCCCTTCTTCTGCAACAGAAAGCAGAACTCAGAATGCTAATTTCCTGCTTCGGTCGGGAATGAAGCAGTGGAAGATCTCAGAGAGGCCTTGTTGTCTCTGAAACATGGTTTAAAAAACAAAACAAAACCCAAAACACTGACGCGTGACGTCACTGGGGCTGACGTGAGCAGGAGATGTGGAAATATACAAACAGGAAGGAAGGAGGGGGGGGTTACACCCAAGAGATCCCCACTGTGATGACAAAGCGTGTGGTATCGTCACCAGGCGCAACTTCCATGCGTGGTAATTCAATCCCAGAATTCCTCGTGGGCCAGTGAGATCACTTGTGGTTAAACAAGCGTGGGAAGGGCGAAGGTTGATGATCGCGGTGCTGTGCAGGGATTCTTAGTCAGTTTCAGGGATGGTCAGCAGACAGAATCCAGTAAGATAAATCATTTCCATTCTGGTTACTCTCTCACAAAGCAGTTATATGTATAATACATGGATGTAGAAGTACTGTATATGGATTTTTTTCATGTTATGTATTTTATATCACAAGATTCCCTGATGGCCAGTGCAGAGAGAAACAGAGGGGGGAAGAAAACTGGTCCAGCTTTACATTAGAAACCAGGGAAGGAAGAGAGGAGGAGGCCCAGCGCCATGAATTGTTCACAGGGAGGAGAACGTTGTGGCAGATCGACCTTCCTCAGACTGGAGGAGGAGGAGACGGGGGGGAGAGCAGAGGAGCGAGTCAACAGAGTTGGTTTCTCTTTGTGGCCGGCGGGTTTGTTGCTTCTTCAACTGTTCTTCGTCTCCTCACCCTCCTTCCCTTGTCCCTCCCAGGTTTGAGCGGTCGATCGGTAGGAATGTACTGGCCCTCTTCACCGCAGGCAGAGCTCTTGGTCTCACTTTCCCTGAGACAAAGGAAACCAGACAGGGGAAGAGTATTTAGAGCCAGTTTAAGGAAATGGTTTGCAAAGGCTGCTGCCAGATTCCACTGAACACCTCTTCAGACACAAATGTACGCAGACGTTAAGGAGCGAGAGGCTTCTCTTCTCAATAAATGCGGCCAAATCCTAGGAAAAGGTGAAACTGCCCGAGTCTCTTTTGCAAACAAAATTGCCTGATTTAAATAACATTTCAGAAAGGCTAACAGGTACACACATGCTGTACTTAAACACATGCCGATTGCGCGTCTAAACATTCATTTAAACATTCTAAATATACTGCATTATAACTTCAGACATTACTAACGTATTCATTCAGAAATACAGGGGCCCAGATCTCCAGGGAAACAGGAAGAACCCTCCCCCTCATCACCAAAGGGACTGAGAGGGCCGAGAGCCACAGCTTCCTGGGCCTGCAGGTGACATCTGCCCCGAGCTGGGACTCAACCTCTGCTGCCACAGTGAAAACAGGATCCGAGCGTTTCATCAGATTTGCTCCGGAACTCAGGCAGAGAGAGGAAGGCTCTCCAAAGAGTCCTAAAGCCTGCGGAGAGGATGGTGGGGATCACACTTCCTCCCATGGACACCATTTACAGGCAGAGCTGCCGGAACAGAGCAGAGACTCACCAGAGACCCTCTCCGCCCAGCTCCCCCTCTGCTCAGACACACAACCTCTAATACAGCAGCGCACAGCGTGTGAACCCCAAACTGTGTGCCTGAACACATCTCAGCGTGCAACAACCCCTCACCGCCTCACCCCTGCTTCCCATGCACAGTAATAAGTGTATGTACAGTCATATTGCGTAATCTTGCAGCTATCCATTAGGGTATATTCAATTATACACATTTGTTTTCTAATCAACATTGGTTCACTTTTTTATACGTTCAGTGGTTTTAACTCATCCTGCACACGGATGTTGTGTGTCTGGACGGTCTGGTGTATGCACAAATAAAAACCTTTAAGGTCTTTGAAACAATGGACTTGGTTATATACACCGATAATCAGCATATGTACATTCATATTTACCCGTTACAAACATGTGGGCAGAACAGAGAGAAGAAGCCAATAATGAATCAATATTCCAGCATTTCTGATAGATCAGTTCCACCGTCTTTGTGAGAAGATACATTTGAGCCAATTCAATTCATTGTCAGTGCAAAAGAACAAAATAGGGAGGGAATTATTCATTCAAAGCAAATGTCTGGCCTTCAGGGAATGGAAGAAATAGAAGCTGCACATTTATTCTCAGAGCACAACGGGAGATTTCACCTTTTTTAACTCAAAACTCAGTACTCATCAACAGGAATGAAAACCAGTTGATGAAACTGGACAGTTTAGAGTCTTGAGTGGGAGCAAACGCAGAGAAACAGCTAAAAGGACCTGGTTTGTATTAGACTGGGGCTTTAATATGTTTGTTGACTTTCACAAGCATTTAGAAATGAAAATATAAACCCAGTCAGAAGCCAGTTGAAAAGCTGAGGTTGACACAGAGTCTCTCATTTCTCCCTGAAACTGACCTTATGTCAGCTTCTTAGCTTTGTTGTAAAGCGAGTCCACCACTTTGCTCATGTTCTGTATCGTTTCCAACGCAGCTTCGTAGGTCTTGTCCACCACCGGCTCCTCGAAGACGATCAGCACACCTTCTCCTTGGTCCAGGATTCCTGGGATGATGAGGGGAATTCTAATCAACCCGTCTCGTTGTTACACCTCAAAGGAAACAATCAGCCACACGTACCGTGAAACTTCTCATCCAAAATCATCTGTGACAATTTTCTCTCCACATCTCCCTAAAGATCAAAAATCACAAGGCATTTAAAGTTGAATTAAAAATGGAAGCTGGACTGTAAAGGCAAACCATGATGGAGGAGGTAGATGTTACCTTGGGGAGTTTGATGAGCGAAGAAATGTGTGCTAACTATAAGAGAAGAGTGAAAAGCATGTAAAGTTTGAAGCATTTCACTAATTACACAATACGTTTACATGCACAGGTTCAACGAGCTGCTCTCAGAATTGGACTTTTCATCTTGTCAGAATTTGCATATTTACATGCAACAGAGAAACTCAGATAAATGATGAAAACGCGTCCTCTTCAACAGCACGTGGGAGTCTTTTCTGCTTGACATGTTACTCCACAGAACATCTGGCTGATTGCACAGCTTTGTTGCTCTCTTGTGGAATGTGCACGTTACTCATTGTGCACATAAAATGCACACTTTCCATCACGGCCATGTTGATCCAAGAGGAAGAAAAGAATGGCGTGTGCTAACGCCGTCTTTCTTGAGTGGTTTAGGTCCGTACACGAGCGCGGAGGATGTGGAGCACACGCACGTGCCTACTCTAATTCTAATGAAGACATATACATGCTGGAACATGTCATTTTCTCGGTGTATTTTAGTCAGATGTGGAGAACACCGACATCAGTCAGACTATTGTGTTTACATGCACTTCAGTTGTCTAGTTACGGTCAAATTGAGGCAATAACTTGTTTATTGGAGTGTCATGTAAATGTGGTAAACGTAGCCTTAAAATGTGAGAGGAGTCAAACAGTAGTTCACACACAGCTGGATGCAGCTTTAATATGTTGACTCAGCAAAGAGTCAAATTCTCATCTCAACTCACAAATCAAGCTGAAAGATTCGGAAAAATACCTGTAAAATTACAAACTCCTGTTTTTATGAGCTTACTAATATTCAGTATTAGTGTTTAGTCATCAAGAACCACTATTGTATCCAACTTATGAATGAGCAGTAGCATATTAGGAGAGCCAGCTAAGCCAGAGGTTACCTGGACCCTGGAGAAAGGTTCAATGACCCTGATGAGGTTCTGCTCCAACAGGCTGTCGTAAAGCTTGGTCAGATGGGTGCTGATGATGGGGTCGTCCCTCAGCTCGGCTTTGTACTCTGTTAATGCCTTTAGAAATGAGAGGGGGACCAAGTTTTAATCCAAAGGTGGGGAGAAGTTCCATGAACATGTGAAGACAAACCTTTTCAAAATCTGCCAGCGATCGATTCTTGCTGGCGAGCGCCACACATTTCAGGGAGTCTGTCTAGAAAAGCAAACAGATCAGCATGGGAAATGGAAACGAGCAAAGCTTATCAGTCAGATCTGCTGGCAGATGGGAGGCGTTTGCAACAAACCAGCTAACGTGTTTTGATTTTGAGTGTGACTCTCTAGTTTAATTATCTTTAATTATCTCTCTTTCCACCGCAACGGTGATGATCCTGGGGGTTAAATTAGATTGGACTGACCTGCAATTACATTTACTCATGAAACTGCTCGGTGGATTGAGAAACACCTCCTAAACCCCCATCAACATGGCGTTTAGATGCATGAACTTGTTTCATGTACAAGGTAACAAAAGAGAGACCCCATGTAAAGCTATTTAACTCATCCTAACGGCCCTCTCATATGTATCTTGGTAATAAAGTTCGAATTGAAGAAGTGTTGCATTTAAACTGGCTGGAATGACATGTGATACCTGTCTGCCAGCGTAGCGCAGGGCAAGTTTCCCACTGATGAGGGCCTGAACGTCCTCAGGCCTGCAACAAATAAGGTCACAAACAAGTATTTTAAAGTGGGTCGGTGTATTCTCATTGATATCGCGGAGCACAGAGCACACGTGCCGTCTCAGACTACTCACGCATTGAGCATGATTTTGCACAGCAGCATATATTTGATGGCCTTGATGGCTCGGGGGCTGTCGATGGAGTCATAGCCCTCAAAGGCCTCGTAGAAGTAGGAATACGCTGTCTTCCAGTCTTTCTCCTCTGCTGCATGGATGATTCCTGCAAGGACAAACGTCCTTCAGCAGGTCAACATCATCTCCAAATCCTGTCATGTGGTGCGACAAAACTCATACCTGACTGCATGTCTAAAGCAGCCTGCAGCTTTGGGGGACAGTATATAGCGTTGGCAGTGGTCCTGGCAGACGTAAGGGCAGCGCGGGCCTTGGGCAGGTTACTGAGGGCGTGGTACGTCTTACTTTCCAGCAGCTGAACCTCCACCAGTAAGGCTTTGTCATCCATCTTCTTAAGCTCTTGCAGCAACTGGGAGCCTGGACAACAACGCACGATTTAGTGTCAAGGCCCTTCTATACGTAAACCACAACTTAGCCACTAAATGACTTATGTTCTTTACAGTAAATATACAACCGAGGGAGTGAGGGGCTAAAGCAGACACAGAAGATACAAGATTAAATGTGTTAGTTGAATTCAACCACCCTCTGAACATCTCACACCTGTTTACAATACACAACGCTGTTACCTGGTTGGGAGTGTTGAGGCCTGTGGGGAGTCCACAGTACATGACACAAGTCTCCCCCAGCAGGCACGGCCGACTGCTCTACTGGGTCTCTCAGCAATGTTTTGTATCAAAAACTCAAGAAAAGTGACACAGGAAGTGCGTGAACAGGCCCAGACTCTGTTTTGGGTTGCTGTTGTCGCTGCAGCTGCTCCGCCCTGAGCTGTAGTTGTTTTTATACCACCCAGACCCGACTAGATAACTAGCATGCTCGACATTCAGTCCCGAGTCCACGAGGTTCGCACTTAACGACCCGGCTGATATCAACCTCCCCTGATCTGGGGCAGGAGAGCAACAAGCAGTTGGCGCCCAGCTGATTGGGCTAAAATAATGTGAGCATTTGACTGGACATTTGGGCCACTCTGATCATTTGTTATTTTAAAGAAAAGAAGCTTTCCTAACGGGACTATTAACTTAAACACAGAAGATCAACTACAAGCACCTTTAGATTAGTGATGAGATGAGATTACATAGTGAGCTCACACGAGATGTATCTATTGTGCCTTTTGATATAAAGACAATGTTAACATGCAGAGAACATTAATAGCATGAGTGACTGTGACACAGAATACATTCCATTCTGTGAACACACCATCTTACCAAACTGGACTGTGTTCTGAGTCCCAAATAAAGAAATCCGGATTACACAGGACCTGAAAACCCTTCTGAACCAGAGGAAAGAAGCTTTCCAGCCTTGTGACTGGGAGGAGCTGAAGAGGATACATCAGAACCTGAGGGAAAAGCTGAGGCAGTGCAAGGACTCCAAGAGAAGGAAGCCGGAGGCAGAGCTCCAGCAGACAAAGGTGGGGGGATGTGTGGCCCGGCCTGAAGGAAACACTGGGATCAAGGTGACAGAGAAGCTACAGGCAGTCTGGACAGGGCAGAGGAGCTAAACCTGTTCAACAGGTTTCAAACAGTGAGCAGCTGCCTCCCCAGCCTCCAACATCTCACCTGCCCCCGATGTTGACACCCTACCACCCCATCCCCTGTTGCTTTTACCCCCCGCAGTGATCTCTTCAGACTCTGAACCCCCACCTGGAAATTGCTCCACCCGTAACCACCCGTCAGGTGAGAAGACAGCTGGATACACTTCACCCAGTCAAGGCTCCGGCTCCCAATGGTACCAGCCCGAGGCTGATGGAGGGGTGTGCTCACCAGCTGTCCTCCGTCCTGGAAAAGCCTCTTCAACCCAAACCTGAAACAGGACCTTCTCTGTGGAAGATGTTCTGCCTGCTTCACGTGCCAAAGAAGACAACCGCTGCTGACCTCAAGGACTATAAACCAGTTCCTCTGACATCACATGCGATAAAGGTCCTGGAGACCCTCTATAGTCCCACCTGGGGATCCACCTGCTGCAGCTGGTGCAGCTGCACCTTCTTTGATTTCTCTAGTGCATTCAGCATCCTCCAGCCGTGGATGAGGGCTGTGGACTCGCCCATCCTTCCTGGATTACAGACTAGCTGACAGATAGACCACAGTCTGCCTGACTGGAAAGTGAAGAGAACTACAGTCAGTGATGCCACCGACTGACTCAGTCCTTGGAAAATACAACAAACGCGGCTCTGCTGCTCACAGTACGGTACAAATGTTGTTCAGAAGGCAGCCGTAGATGCTGCTGTAGTTCCTAGGTGAGACGGAAATAACGTTCACCCTGAAGCCTGGTTTCAAACGTTTCTCAAGACGTGTGAAGGAAAGGCGCCGAGGCAACAAATCCTTGCACTGCTCCGTCCATCTCGTCATGGCAACGGCTAGCTTCTCCCTCCTCTCAAGAAGTGCTGAAAGTGAACCTGCCGTTTGTGTTTGGGGGGGGCACGGCACCGCTGTGAAAGCTCGAGTAAGACCAGAGGATACCTCGGTTTCACAGTGGTGGGAAGCCCAAACTGAAGCCAACTTTCCATCGGTGACCCAGAGCAGCAAAGACCTCTCATCCTGACGCCAACACTTCATTCAACCGTCCTGTTCATCATTCAAGCACAACTTCACCCTTATTGACTCTATTGCACATTATTAAGTAGAGCAGGTCATCTCAGTCTACCTCAATACACTGAAGATTTGCACATTAGATATTTCATTTCAGCCTTTTCATGTAGTGTTTGAGTATGTTGATTTTTCAGCCACACTTTGCTAATTGCGTGTTGTTTATATTGGTGTCGTTTATATTTTAATTTCTACAGTATGTTCTTACTGCGTAGTTGCTTCTGGTTTTCTAATGCTGCTGCAAAACAGCTTCCCAGTTGGGGATTACTGGAGTCTGTCCATCTATTCCTCCATTCCATCATAGATCCAAATCAAAACAAGTCATTTTTTCCAAGAGTGAAAGTTTTCATTTTCAATAAGTTTGAAATGCTCCATAAACTGAAGCTCTCTACAGTAAATGGTTGTAAACCCTGCAGAGCGCCTTTATACTCATTAAAACCTGTCCAATCAAAGTCTGACATGTGCTGAACCTCGATGATTTGAGTTCAGATGACAAGAAACTGACTATAAGCCGGTGTTGTGGAAAGGTCGAGCTACGATGGGACACTCACCGAGTTGGAGGGCTTCCTGGTAGCACTTTGTGTCAAAGTATAATGAGACGAGCCGAGCCTGAGGAGAGAGACGAACAATCAACGGAAGTCATTTAAAGAAGCATCGACTAGATTATAAAAATCTGGATGATACTCAGATCGGTGTGGTGAAGTAAGTGCAAATACAATAGCAAATTCAGCTTCTGTCTCAAACCAACCAGGACAGGGGAAGAGGGAAGAGCCGTGGCAGAGGTCTCACCTCAAGCGCCTGTCTGAGGAAGGTCCTCTTCTCCACTTTGGCCCACTCGATGCACTCCAGACAGAGCTCCACCTCTTGACCTGTGGCAGCCTCCATGTCCAGGAAGAGGTCCAGCAAAGAGCGAACCAGCCGAGCTGCCTTGGCCTTGGAGATGGAGTTCAGGAAGGGGCGGACATACTTCAGCAGGCCCCCGAGCTCTGAAAGAAACCACGGACGCAAAAGAAAATTTTAAAATTCACTCAATTGGGTCAGATCACTGAAAGCGAGGGCAGACTTTCACTGTCTGCTCGCCCAAACGGCAGATTATCTCAGGTTTATTTTTACAATAATCATGCTCAAGGACTGTTGGGTAGCTCAAGAAATGGAGGGGGGTGGTTTGAAGAGCAACATAATCTCAGATGTATTTGGAAACTTGAAATAGCTGATTTGAACACTCGTTCCTGTAGACATAACAGCAGGAGCTAATAAAAAAGACCGGAGGAGGGAGGAAGCTACAGAAAAGAAGAGTTTACAGCCTTGGCTGCAACGCCGATGCTGGATTTGTCACATTTCATTCATCTCTACATGCACGGAGATGAAACGGGAACTCCTGCAGCTTCATCCCATCCACATTGACTTTCTGGCTCAGCCTCCATAACGTGCAACATGCAGCAGCAGCATGGATGCCTCAATAACAGAGAATTATACTCGAGTTGTCACCCACTGAGGTGATCTTACCTGCAGCCTGTCCTGTTTTGGCCAGCAGTCCACCCAGCTCCAGGATGCTCTGCTCCTTAACTCGCACCGCTTCCTCATCGCTGTCCTGGATGTCCCGCTTCACTAAATTGGGTATGCACATGGCCAAAAATGTCACAGAATGATTGTTTTGCAATAGTGTCAGTGCAATTTTGGATGTCCTGGACTGGATTTCAAGGGGATGTTCATCAAATTAGTAAAACGGTAAAGGCGAATTTTGGGCGAAACTTAACGGCGTGTGAAACAACGCAGTGAAAACGTTCCAAAGGTCGCTTTCAATTTTGATATCTTTTCGAAGTGACATATGTCAAGGTTCATCATACCTGCCAACAAAGCTGGCAGCAGAGTTTCTGTCAAAACCAGCATGGCACCTCCTGTTAGCTTGTCTAATAAGCTAGCCGGTATGCTGCTAAACGGCTAGCGCACTGCTGCTGACTCACTGTGCATGCTAACGGGGAAACGAAGCGGCCGGCACTGGGCTAGCAAGCTAGCTTAGCTTCTACCAGGCTCGGAGCAAAAACTGCTCACCCAAAGCTTCAGATTTAACAGGCAAACCCCGGCGTACGTTTTCCCCAACTCGGACAATGATTCCGTTACAGCAATCGACTGTGGAAATGACCATTACCAATCGCATGAAGAATGTCGATAGAGGCGTTCCGATCTGTTACGAGAAGAGACTGTGCTCTCTGGAACTCAGCCACCGCCGCGGCTGCCATCTTTCCTGCCGACGCTGGTCCACTCCGCTCCGCACGGCTGAGTTCCGGTCAGGTCGTCACGTGAGCAACAGCGCCCCCTCCCGGCGCGGCGGACGTCCTGCTGCTGTACAGCTGATGCGGCTCCAGGAGGGTGCGACTACTTCACCTTGGCCAGAGAAATTACGTCTTAGAGCCGAATAGGACGACTACTGCTGCATTGGTATTGGTTTAAAAAGACTTTTAAAGAATTAGTAAGTCATCACAGTGGTACTGTATTACAGAAAGGTTACAATTTTAAAGTAGCCAAAATAGCTATAATTATTTCCAAGTTACAGGATTTGACAAATGATCTGTGATGCTCTCTAAATTCAATCAGTTTACCGCTCAAACACTGTGCAACACACTTTAAATTAGTTCATATACTTTTATATACAGATTTATATTGATTCTTGCCTTAGAATGGAGACATATACAAAAATAACCTTTATTATGAGAAAACAGATACCACTTAAATAATATCAAATTGCACATTTGGTTAATCAGCAGAGCTTATACGACAACGGAGAGGTAGTCACACACCTGAAAGCAGAAGACATGAAAAAAAAAGACTCAGTTCAACACAATATTTTCTGTGACAGAGTGGCAGAGATGTGGTCAAACAATACAATAATGTCCAGTTTATGGAACAGCAATAGATTTTATCTGCCATGAACACAGTACTGATGAAGGCTCTCCTACCTGGCAGCTTATCATTAAGCAGGAAGGGCTGTCAGTGCCGGCCGTTACAGAGAAAACAGGGGTTTTGCAGCATTTTTCCATGTGCTCCATCATCCTGGACTCGAGGAGATGTCTCAGGATGCCCGGAGTCATGTTCTAATGCACAGAATTAGCAACATTAGCTTTTATCTAAAGAAAGCTTTGCTTACAAGGTTATAATAGTCACCCCCCACATTGACACCCCCTTTGAGCTATCAATCAGATCGGGAGACTCATGCAAATAGCATGGAAAGAGCCAACACCACAATCTTAACGCAACCCAGAGGAATCTATATCAAATATGATGAGAAGTGCCACATTAATGTATTTGACCGGACATCTGAAGGCAGCATTGATGTTCATCTCTACCCTTTATTTGGAATGCCAAAGCTTCCACTCAATCAACACAGTTCCACGGCAGAAAAATACTCCCTGCTCACCTTCCCATTAATTAAGCTGGATATTTTGCCCATCTTCTTAATAATTCTATAAATTGTAAGTTCCACAAAGAAGCGCCCCCTTGTGCTAGTAAACAAACCGTTGTGTTCAGGTACAGTCCGCAGGGGCAGGAGATGAAATGGCTGCTGATGTTCAAGTTTCTCCTGCCAGACATGAAAAATAGGAGAAACACATTTAAAAGAAGCCCAAAGAAACTGCTGACTTAAAGAATACCATGTCAACGTTTGCTAAATGTCATAAAAGCTTTAAAATAAACTGACATGCGACACACGGGGCAGATTACGTGCGTCTCATCCAGCCCTTCCACGACAGATGAGATGTACTGCTCCTCAAACTGCAGGTTCCTCTCATACTCCTCAATTATATTCATTTCTGTGAAACAAGGACACACCACACAACGTCAACTACAAAATGCACGTATACAGTATGTCTGAATCCACTCTTGATAGGAGATTACCATGAGACATGAGCTCCTGCTGGATTTCTTCAAGTACTGCAAGTTCATCATATTCTTTCATAACATTGAGCATCTTTATAGAAGCAAAGAAAAGATCATCTGTTACCAGTTACATGAGGGAATGAAATAAGTCTGAAACATCCAGTCAATTTACACTGTACACACAGATTATGACTATGAACAATAACATGTGTATATATTCCCAATTTACCACAAACTTAACTATTTACAGTCCCTGTAATTTTGGCTAGTATGTAATTTGACATTCTGGAGCTGCTGTCTGGCAAATATCTTCGCTTCCCAACATGATCCAGACTGGTTTAATATGTGTTATTCGCTCACTACCAAGGTTTCAACATTCAGGTCTTCACACTGCAACATTTGGATCTATTAATAACCTTACAGTGATTAAATTATGGAAGCATGCAGCTCTCAGACGAATGCTACAGCTTTTTAATGAAAGGGATATGCAGTGTTGTTCCGGCACTAGGGTTATTTTAGGGTTAGGGCTGTCCGTGACTGCCAGACACCGACCTCTGCCATACCCGCTGGTCCCCACAGCGACGGCAGTCCCCGCTCCTCTGACCGCAGGGCTGTCCACTCCTCCTCCATCACCTCCTGGACGATGACGGAGGCCCCGGAGCCCCTACCCAGCTCACTTTCTCCCATCTGACGGTATTTTTCCAGCAGCCTCGACCGGCTGTTTTTGAGTCTGTCCACACACCGCTAAGAAGAGAACAAGAAACACACCATTATTCGACTTGTGGCACTAACGCTCACCAATGCGTTGCTACGAAGCAAGCTGTGTTACCGACGAACCTTGCGATACGTTTCTTTCCATGGCGGAGTATTTCCTTTATAGAGTGAACGGTGTCTGTCCAAGGCATCCATTTGGACTTTTAATCTGCGGTGTCGAATTACATAAATCCAACTTTTTCCTTCCAAATAAATTGTTTGGAGACGCAACGATCGACAAAAATGGAACGTTTCAACTTTTAACCTCGAGACCCGGAAGTTGATGTATAGAGCGTTGCATAGTGGGATATGTAGTTAAAACACCAGCTTTATCACCAGCTGTATCTGTGGCTGTATACTGTATCTAGTGGCCGATGACAAAATTAAATCCAATATAAATTCTCCTCTTTAATAAAGAAAAAAACTCATTACCAAGATAAAAAATACAATTAACAATAACATCAATTCAATTTTGGATTATATAGACAATCTCACATGTAACTCATGTCATCTTTAATCTGCAGTTCCAAAGTTGTTTTTTTTCTGTAAACATATTTTAATCTCTAAATCTCTCTGATTGGACTCCATTCTTGCATTCTCTTTTAAAAACCTGGTAAATAAAAAAATATATATTCCAAAATCTTAATACAATACTGTTATTTCTTGAAGGGTCACATACTGTATATTGTAATGCATTATATAAATCACCACAAATAGTCTCAGAATGTCTGCATGTAGCTCTTGATTGCCACCTACTTATGACAACCCCACCATCCTTCTGCAGCATCACACCAATGTCACCTTTGCCTTATCTCCTTCTCGCACCTTAGGTCATGTAGCATTAATGACTGATAGGGTCATACTTACTCTCAGAACCATTTACCTTTTTCTCTCTCACAGACAGCTTGCATATCTTTATATTTCACATTCCCATCATTAGAATTAGTTTAATTGTACCATTATATCTAATAGCAATCAAATTAGGCTGTCTGGGGCTTCTTGTCCACAGCATTTTTAAATGTTCAAGTCGTCACGATAGTGTTTAGTTTTGTCAGGTCAATAAATATTGGGACATCAACACAATTCTCATTTACATTCATTTATAAGGACAAAGATCACCCAGTACCAGAGTCATGGGACGAGTGAAAAGAAAGGAATCGCTCATGATCCAAAAACATGCCACCTCATCAACGAAGCTTGGTGGCGGGGGCAGTGTCGTGGCGTGCCGCGTATGGCTGTCAGTGAAACTGGTTTCCTTGTATTATTGATGATGTGAATGCTGACAAACACAGCAGGATGAATTCGGAAGTGTTTCAAGCAATAGTATCAGCTCCTATTCAACTAAATGCTTTAGAATTCATTGGACAATGCTTCAGGGTGTCGCTGGATAATGACCCGCAGCGTAAAGCAACCAGTTTTTTAAGGTAATGAAGTGGAATGTTATGCCACGGCCAAGTCAATCAACTGGTCTGATTGAACTGAAGGTAATGTGCCCTAAGAACCAGTTGAAAATGAAGCAGTGCATCACCAGGGGTGAAAAACAGCATCTGGTAATATTTCTGTGTTCCAGACCTGTAATTAAAGGATTTGCAACCATATATAAAGACAAAAACATTTGATTTAGGATTTTGGCACATGGAAACTGTTGTGCTTCTGCATCATTCACCTGATTGGGGTGTAAATACCCACAAAGTAAAGCTGAAAATCTGCAGTTAAAGCACATCTGTTTGTTTCAGTTCAAATCAGGCAAAAAGATGAGAATTGTGTTGATGTCCCATGATTAATTAAAAGATTTGAAATATATTTATAATTTATTTTTTTAAATGGCTACAGGTTGAATTTGCTGTTTCTCACATGCATGTATGTAATGACACCAAGCCTCAGTAAGCATTGTCCAGCCACAGTCATCTTTTTAAATCCTGCTTTCTTCAGTCTCCTCCTCTTCCTCCTCCTCCTCCTCCTTATTGTTATTGTTATTATTAGTGCCAGCAAGAGCGGCATCGGGCCATATGGGTTGGTTCAGCACCTCGGACAGTGAACCCCCGCCTCAGCAGTGTCGCTGCAGTGACGGTGGGCGGCAGCAGCGGCGGCAGCATCCACAACCAGCAGCCAATCAGATGTCGCCGACTTTCCTCCCACATCCAACCCGAATAACTGCAGATGCCCGCATCAACGCATCGGGCCCCTCTCTTTCTCTCTGTCTGACAGGTTTGCTGAGGGTGGAAGCTGCTGGCTATTTTTGGAATTCCTAGTAGCCATTTTTTTTCCCTCGGTATTTTCCGTCTTTGTTGTGAGCAGGCATTTTGGGGGGTTCCTCGTCACACTGAGCATCATATCGGGATATCGGTGGACATTTTCAGCTCTCAATGGAAGACATCTTCTTAATCTCCGAGAGTGAAGAGGAGAAGCGCATTTCACATCTGCTGCGCGTCGATAAGCCAGGGACTTTTTATAAATGAAGCTTTGCTCAAAGGCAACTGACCCAGAGAGACAAACCTGTCGCCTTTAGCAATATAAACTGAACGCATTTGCAACCTGGAAGCCACACACCCCGTGTGAAAAAGCTAGCAGACGTTTGTACATTTTGACCGCATTCTGCCAAACGCAGTGGGGGGTCAAGGTGTGATTTATGGCGTCCGCAAGAAGATTCTATTAGAAGGTAGGAAAACACAGGGGGATGTCTTGATGAGTACAAGCGGAGTATTGTCTAATGTCAGCTCAACAAATGACGAAAGGGTCGAATGAGGCCCCAAACGGTTGCGCAAAAATTCGCGCACAGGTGTTTGACCGCGACAATTTTGTGCACTTGAACGTAGCTTGAATTGCGGATAGTCTCTGTTCTGCAGGTGCGCAAATGGCGTGAGAGCATAGAAGCTGCCTTCTAAGGCTTCCATTTTGAAGCTAAGATGGATGCTTGCGCACATTTCTTTCTCATGCCTCCGTGCCCTCGTCTCGATTCTTATATAACACCCATGAGCGGCGGAATGCAGGCCCCAGATAACGCCAGAGCTCGTTCAGAATGCGATCATAGGTTTTATTGTCATTGAAAAAGGTCGCAGGGAGCGTATTTGATGTATCATTATTTTCTTTGACTGCAAGAGAAACCGCAAGCACCTTTATTATATGTCCCCCTGATAACGATATGGTGTGAAGGAATGGCGTTATTATTGTATGTAACGTGTTAAAGACATCACCGAGGGGAAATAGCGTCAGCTCATTAGGTCAAGATTGTTTTGGAAAAGCAATTGCAGCAACATCCCTTTTTTAAAATAATAAAATTGGCAACTTGACATGTGCAGACCAACTTTAGACGTGATTTCAAATGGTGAAATTGTGAATTCATTAGTAAAAAAGGGTGTTGATGATGCAAAAAAGGACTCTAACTGCACTGTGCTACTTGTACACAAAACAATTTTCCTGAAAATTTATACAATAAAATGAAGAAATACTGAATTTATTCCATGTTCTATTCACAGCTATACTCTGACTTTCATTACAACCACTAGTGAATGCATATATTATCATTATTTTATTATTATTATTAGCCAATATAACAGATAATATTGCTTCCTGTTTGTTGCTGCAGGGTCAACTTCCTCATCTAGACACTCATATTTGTCCTCACTGCTGCCTACACTCTTCTGTGTTCCTCTGACGTCTTTTACCCGGGAATCATGGGTACCGTGTTGTCACTGTCTCCCAGCTACCGCAAAGCGGTATTATTTGAGGATGGCCCCGCCACTGTGGGCCACTACACGGCGGTCCAGAACAGTAAGAATTCTAAAGATGCTGCCACCGCGGCTGCAAAGTCCCTCAAGCGTCCCTCTATAATTAATGTGTTGCCATGGAAACGCATCGTGGCCGTATCAGCGAAGAGGAAGGGGTCCAAGAAACTGCAGTCGGATGGTGGAGATGGGGGGAAAGGAAGCTCTCCAGAAGGCCATGCCACCGCCATGACCAACTCAGCGTCACACAGCCTGAAGCTGAAGAAGTCACAGTCCTGCGCCAACCTGTCATCGTACTCGTCGAGCCAGGACCCATCAGCCACCAGCACCACTACCTCGTCCCAGCTGCCCACCTCCAAGACCCTGGCTAATGTAGTTACAGTCACTGCCAAAAAGAATTCCCTCACAGGATCTGGGATACAGCCGTCTACTGCCACAGGAACGCCAAAACGGGTCATTGTCCAGGTGAGCCGAGCAGAGAAAAGTGTTAAACTGCACACTGGAATTTTAATATAAGTGTCCAGCCATCTCTGGAACATAGAAACCCAGCCAGGTCCATCCATATTTCACACAGTTCCTGTTAAAAAATACATTTTAATTTAATCGGCAATAATCAACAAGCCTTTTTCCAGACACACTTCCCCATTTTTAGGTTTAGCTCTGATTGATCCCTGTTTTAGATTTGTGATTCCTACCCTCATTTGCTCTTCTCTCATTGGCACTTTACCACACAGGCCTCGACCAATGAACTGATGCGCAGCCTGGGTGAGTTCCTGTGCCGCCGCTGTTACCGCCTTAAGCGTTTGTCCCCGACAGATCCAGTGCTGTGGCTGCGTAGCGTGGACCGATCCCTCCTCCTGCAGGGCTGGCAGGACCAGGGCTTCATCACACCGGCCAATGTGGTCTTCCTCTACATGCTGTGCCGTGACGTGGTCTCCTCTGAGGTGGCCTCGGAGCGCGAGCTGCAGGCCTCGCTCCTCACCTGCTTGTACCTGTCCTACTCCTACATGGGCAATGAGATCTCCTACCCGCTGAAGCCCTTCCTAGTAGAGGCGGAGAAGGAGGCCTTCTGGGACCGCTGCCTGGAGATCATCAACCGCATGAGTGGCAAAATGCTCCAGATCAACACCGACCCTCACTTCTTCACCCAGGTGTTTGCAGACCTGAAGAACGAGAGCAAGAAAGAGGAGGAGAAGACCAAACTCCTTATAGGGCTCGACCGATAGGAAGGAGCTGAGGGTGAGGGAAGAAAGGCGTGATGAGGATGAGGAAGGCTGGACTTTATGTAATACAGTGCAGCTAGGAGTAGCACTGTTGTCTGGCTTCTTAACTGATGTGTAATTACATTTCCTGCTGGTAGCTGAGAACAAACAAACCACCTAAACCAGGAGACCTTTAGAGCGACTGAACTGTTGTGTCTGACCTGACGGCCGCCTCAGGCCTCCAGGACGTGTTCGCCACAACAGAGCAGATCCTGTCAGGTCACCTGAGATGCAGGCAGCACCATCAGCCACCATTATAAGATAGCATAGAAGCTGACCAGTCCCTCAGTCTCTGGGCTCAGAAGGTGACAAACGTTTGGTTCCTGTGGTTCTGTCAGCACAGCCTGCAGGCTGGAGCAAGAGTTGCACCACTGGCATCTTTGCCCTGAATCCAGAGACCTACATCAGCCTGACTCACTGAGGTGGAAACTGGGTTTTCCTGATGTTTGATCAGTTTAGAAATGCCAGACAACAATAAGTTTGCTAAGAACGGATATCCTAAACTTTAAAAAGTGTGACGGTGTCGAGGCAGTTTCGCTATAAAGAAATGCCAGAGTCATGAAAAAGAGCCTTGCATGGGGTCACTTTACCTGTCGTTGCACATGAGCACCTGCTTATTGCCAACTCCAATGTCCCTTATTTCCATTCCAAATTTATTGCACTCATTGACACATTCTAACCAATAAAACATGTAGAAAAATCCAATAGCATAGATGAGCTGTGATCGACTTCAGCACAATTTAGATTACAGATTACAGAAAGGTCTGAGGTGGCACCGCTGCACTCATTCATGTCACTTAAAGTACTGTATACATTTCCAAGAGAAAATGGCTTCATCCACTATAATCTGTTATGGATTCATCGGAGTTTTATTTTTTAATAATATGAAATGCTGATCCAGTTGGCACAGATTGACAATGATGATGAAGATCTTCTACAATGGAGAAAAAAATGGGCAAATGCAATAGGGAACCCAGCAATGACCTATCTGCCCCCCCTTCCCGAAGAAAGAAAGAAAGGAAAGAAAGAAAGGAAAGAAAGAAGAAAGAAAGGAAGGAAGGAAGGAAGAAAGAAAGGAAGAAAGAAAGAAAGAAAGGAAGAAAGAAAGGAAAGAAAGAAAAAGAAAGAAAGAAGAAAGAAAGAAAGAAAGAAAGAAAGAAAGAAAAGATTATTTTTCTAGTGTGTGTGGGCTACCTGGGTGAGAAATGTGACCAATTCGAATTAGTGATGTTTCTGCCACCGCTGGCCTGGAGAGAGCTCCTCTACTGGTTACCGTGACAACCACACCCTCCTTCCGCCATTCCATACTACAGCAACAAGCTAAAGTGACAGTTGCCATCGGCTCCAGGAACCGGTACCGTCGGTCCAGTCCGTCATTTTAAGCCAGCCAGTTTTGTTTGGCATGCATGTGTGCTCCTGTTGGTTCCCTCACACGCCACATTGTGTTGTGCACGCCGCACCACGCGTTGCAGAAGAGACTGAGCGGTCGCTGTGCTGAACTGCTGAACGTTAGACTCTGTGATGTGACATCCAGGCAGGAGAATGGAGGGTTGAACCTTAACTAATGCTGCACCGGTCGAGGACAACTCTCATCGGCACTGCTGTGCTTGGCGCCATGGTGCTCAGAGTTATGGCAGAACCGTGCAACAAGATGTAGTTCCTGCGTTGTCATGCCTGGAATCTCTTATTTACAGGCTTCAAAATTCACTCATCCTACTTCGAACAGTGTCTTTAGGAAACTGAAACCTTGCCAGAGATAGAAACAAGAGTCAAACTTAATTGGCTCATTTCAAGTTGGTTGCAAACATATCAAGTTGAATCTGTCCAATGGTGCCAATGGAGGTGGAGTTCCAGCTGCAAATGATGTGGAAACACAGGAGAAAGGAGCAGCACACAGGCTTCCTCTGGAGCCATCGACAACTCGGTGCCACTGAATGAAGGCTCAACAACAACCTCAATGATGTCACATCACTCAGTCCAACCATACATGTTTAAAAACCCCTTCCTTTTTAGAAAAGGGCAGAAATATTGTGCCATAATAAAGACTCATTCCATGTCTAGAAATACATTATAAAGCAACATGAGCCAACTCAAAGACTTTGAGACTTTTTTCAGTATAAAAGCACTTGGAGTGAAACTTGTGATATCAATACGCAACTGTTTTATGTGTCAAAATTGGTGTTATCCCAACCTGGACCGATTCTTTTATTGGGTTTGTAGTTTCTGAACAAGTATATTTGGCCTGTTTTCATACATAAAACCACTATTGGAAAAAAAATAGAAAAAAAAGATATATATGCAAATTGGGATTTTTTTAAATTAAGCTAAATATCATACTCTTTTCCAGATTAGGTGTCTCCATAATGCAGACAATTTTAAATCTGTATTTCTTGCTCGTTCTGATGATGGGCTGCAGTGGGTACCACGCTGTCAGAATAATGTAGCCTTGATACAGAGTCAGACCTCATGAGACAATTATGCATATTAAGAATGACAAACGTGGCAAACAAGCTTTCGTTTGCACAGCCTTCTTCCTCGCTGTTTCTGATGAACACGTAGTAGCATTTCTCTGAATGACATTCCCAAGATGACTGTTGCATAATCACATTTTCCTTGCTTTATTATACTGACAACTCACCGTTTACAATTCTTAAAAGGACTTTGTGATGATTCTAAATATAGGCGGTTAACTTTGGCAACGGTAGTCAAAACACCTGTTTAGGAGCCTCAAACAAGTTCAGACTTTAGCTAGTTAAGTAAGCCGTGTTGGTTTGATTAGTTGGCAAAAAAATACTTGTCATGCACTGGGTGATATAAGTGCAGAGTATGTAATATTGGGATGAAACTAACAGAATGGTAGAATAACATTTATACTAGGTTACATTGCATTGAATTAACACCTGGTTCTTCAAACAGTTTGAAAGATTATTTTCGGTATACTCAGCCAACCGAAATTACACACCCTAAAGGAAAACTCAAGGAGGCTGTAGAGTTTACATCTTGGACTGAAACAGGCTTCTAGAATATGCCTGCTGTATGGTCCCGTTATGGATTAACTTCTGTAAAGCTGGGCAATGTCTTTAGCTTATACGCTAATTACTATGCTGATTAGAGCTCACCTTGAGAAATATGCTGTTATTTACTCCTGCCAGTTTGAGACTCTTAAAAGAGCAAGGATTCTTCTTTTGTAGCCTGGTTATTGTAGTTGAAAGTGCACAAAATAAAGGCACTTCTTTCTTGAAAGCTTTTCTGCTCTCATCTAAAAGGCTTCTTCTACTTCTTTTACATCTTCTAAATAAGTGATGGGAAGTAAGCTTACCAGATATTTAGGCTCAGATAGTAATTTGTTGTGATTTGCTTCTCATTTTATTTCCTCCTGCTTCAGTCCATCCAGTTGTTCTAAGAAAGATGGTTTTACGTAACCTCTGAATGAACTTTTTTCTAGGTTTAGAATGAGCTCCAGGGGTTGACTGTGGTTAGCCTACCTGTGCTCCTATCATCGATCAACTCATATGTGCCATATTTTATCTTGCCACAAGTACAAGACAAAAAAAAAGAAAAAAAAGTCCAACATAATGGTGATGATGTATAATGATGAAGTTATTATTATCTTTTCTTTCCTTTTTCATTTGTGATACTGTATAAACAACAATCTTTGTTGAACAAAAATCAAGGCTACTAGTGTTCATAGAGTGCTGATGCCGCAGTCTGTTACTATGTGGATGTTTGAATATGTAAGTGAGAATTAAGAACTATTTGATCAACTGTAACAGGTTCTTTATATAAAAATCTTTATAAGCATGTCCTTGTTTTTCTTGTATCATTATTATTTCACCGCTGTATTATGATACATAAAAGATGATGTCTAGTATTATCAAAAAAAATCTTAAATTAAAATGCAGGTATTTGTAGGGGTTAGGATCAGTGTGTCAGATGTGGAACACTTATAAAGAATGAATGTCGATACAAATCAGGTAATGTATTAAAGAGATTAGACATTTATACATAGTAATGTTAGTATTTGAATCACTGACCAGGGGCATTGCCTGTTTTATAATCAGTCACTGCATCTTGTGGGTTAATATTTTTAATGAAAGAGACAAAGGAGCTGACGGGAAGTTTTCCCAAAATGTGGGATTTTTAAGAGCAAAAATATCATTGAATAAAAAGGAAAAAAGTCAGCGTGATGTCAGAGAGGTAAACTGGCTACTTGGTGCATAGATGAATGGATGTCGGAGTCACTTATCAAATGAGGAGCACATTTGGGGAGGACCCCCTCTTCAGACCATCCACTATGACAGGCTGTAGCAATGCGGTCTGCCTGTGATCGGGATGCCCCGCCCAGAAATCTACTCGCCTCTCCTCCACCCACTGTATCCAGGGGTATGTTGTCACACCTGTAGCCCTGCAGATGTGTCCCTTATTGGCACTGGCTCAGGTGCAGGTGATTCCCCTGAACAGGTAGCTGCCCCAATAAGGTTCTGCCAGGTTTGCAGGGACTTTAGGGACTAAAGGGGGAGGTGATGCATGTAGAAGTTAGGCACGAGTGTGATGGCAGAAAGAGGTGATGCTGATTGTTGTCACAGAGCTGATGGGGAGAATATAAAAGGAGTGCGTTGGTTAGATGCAAAGAATATCTGCTTGTGAGCTTAGTAACCACACAAAACCCAAGAGGAAAGGTGGAATAGAATCGAATTTATTGCCGCTGCACGCAGTGTCACAGTGACATTGGTTCATCACACCCCCACCATAGTGCAATAAGAAAACAGGTTAGTAACAATAAATACAAAAACAATACATATACAACATAATAAAAATTGCAAACTGTCTCACCCACATGTCATTCCTGTATTGCACATAATTTTGTTCAAAGCCAGACAGCCCATGGATAAAAGTGTTTGTATGTTGCCTCAAAACCTTGGACCTTCTGCTGGAAGGCAGCAGATTAAAAAGGCTATGTCTGGGGTGTGATGGATCATCTCTTTGCCCTGCTGCCCCCCTGAGATTCTGCAGTGTACTCCGGGGAGGGGAAGTGTGGTCGATAGTTTTCTGCATCGATTTTATGTCTCCACGCATGGCTTTCCTGTCCCTTACAGTGCAGACAGTATATAATACCATATGTTAACACGCTCTCCACTGTGAAACAGTAGAACGTTCTAATCAGATCTGCCTCCAGGTGACAATTCCTGAGCCTTCTCAAGAGGTTATTACCTGACCAGACACCACATGACCACGTGGTGGTGGGGTCTCAATCATGTGCATACAGCGTGAACAGGAAGGGACTCAGTATAGAGCCTGTTCTGAGTATATAAGCCTGTTCTGAGTGTTGAATAAGTGGAGGGCCCCACCCTCACTGCCTGTGGGTGGTCTGTCAGGAAGCCGTCAGTCAGTTTCTTGGTGAGGATGTTCAGCAGGATGGTACTGAATTCCAAACTAAAGTTTACATAAAGAATTCTGACATAGCTTCCTTGTTTGTCCGTGTGGCTCAGTGCAGCGTGGAGAACTGTGGTAATGGTGTCAGCTGTTGCCTTATTTGCTTTATAGGAAAATTGCAGTTGGTCGCGCTTTAAAGAAGCAAAGCCAGCTGTGAGGCAGTACATTCAAATAGTGCTAACGTGCTGTTTACCTGTGTGGCTTGCTGTAGCCTGTGCATATCAATACCACAAATGCTAGCAGCTGCGGCAACTAACCAGAAGGTGAAGCAGACACACAGGTCCAGGAGAATGAACACAGGTGACACACCACGCTGGAACATCACGGCTCAGCAGAGCTGCACACCAGCAGACCAGCTTCAGGAGAAGGAAAAGGGCGACTAAAAAACCAGGAGATGTATAAGAACAGGTTCTCAATAGCGTCCACTACAGGTGTCAGGGGGGATGCCACACACCTGCCGCAAACTGCACAACTGCCTGCTGTAAAATAAACAGAGACTGAGGTATGCAGAAGACACAACAACAACAAGTAGATCATTTAAACACTTATCGTGCTATATCAGGTCCAGGTACGGGAGGCTGACGCATCGTCACCCCACTGGGTCATGGTTTCCTCTCCTCTCCTCTCCTCTCCTCTCCTCTCCTCTCCTCTCCTCTCCTCTCCTCTCCTCTCCTCTCCTCTCCTCTCCTCTCCTCTCCTCTCCTCTCTCCAGGTCAGGCCCTGGGATTCTGGAAAGCGCTTTGAAACAATTTTGATTGTAAAAGACGCTATATAAATAAAGATTGATTTGATTTGATTTATCAGCCCAAAACCAATGACTCCAGAAGCACTTTAGGCTTCAGAATGCTACCCCAGTACCGCCTGTAGTGGGTGCTGTCCATGGTCCTGAAGCAGCTCTGAAGTATAACAAAAGCGATGCGTCCATTTATTCATTTACAGAGGATAAAATATTTGGATTCCAAAACATGCCAGTCATGGCTAGAGGATGAAAATAGCTCATATAAATGCGTGCACATGACATTCGATAGATGGATTGCTTTTGAATGCATTTAAAAAGTATTCAGTATGGTTCAGAAATAGCATGGTGCTAACTATAAACAGCTAACGTACGCTCAAAAAGCTTTGTTAATCACGTGACACTGTCCCACAGACTCTGGATGAAAGCTGATCGAATATTAGTTAAAGTAATATACTTTTTAAAATTAGTTTAATGCTCCCACATTCCAAGATAAGAGTGATAAGTCCTTTTCGTCTTTAATTTTGCAAATGTTCCGTGATTAAAAATCAGCCTAGTCAGATGCGCAAACACCAATTGGGTTAAATGGCGTTAAAAGCGCAGGCGTCAGATTAAACCGCGTGTCGACTCGAGACCCCCCCGAGCCGCACGCGAGTTTAATCGGCTCGCTTCCGCTGGGATCGACCAATCAGAGCAGGGTGCGCTGCATCTTATAAGCCCATCTGGTGCCCGCCTTTTCCGCTCCTCGACCCCGCCGTCCTGTACATCCCAGAACCGAGCTGCATCACAGAAGCAAACGCAACCGTGAAGATGGCGGCCCGGGTAAGACATAAATATATGAATAAGGTTCACTTGGTAACTGTTAACTCATATCTTTGCCGATGCGAGAGAGAAATAGATCAAGCACACGTTGTGCGTAAAATGTCGGACGAGTGTTGCCTCTTTCCGGGGAGCCTTGCAGCCTTCAGCGCTTGAATGTCACCGCGACATCCGAATCGGTTTATTTCACGTGATTCGCTGCGCACACACCTTCCGAGCATGTGTCAGCGGGATGCCATTGCCATCAAAATGTAACTGTAGCATCAGACCCTCGCACCGGAGCCTTCTCCGGAGGTTAATCCCGAGCTCTGCTTGCCCTTGAACCGTTAAGCGGTCAGCATATGAGCCTCGACGACCTGCCCGTAACCAGGTGGAACTAGTCACCTAATAGTCAGAATCTGCGTGCACGACCATTGCGCGTGCAGCGACCCAGCATGCACGTGATGGTTCCGCTGAACAACGGCGTAGATCTGTCTGCGGCGGAGAGCAGCGGAGCAGAGCTGCCGGCGGCTGGATTGTGTTCCTGTGTATTCCGCTGATTGTGTAACCTGTCTGGTGTCACTCTCTTCATCGACCAGACAGTTTCAGCCACCATCGCCGTTACTTGGTGGTTGTTGATGCCAGGTGGATGCAGGTTTTGCAGGATATCTACAGTAACATGGAGGCAGTGCTGTTTCAGTGACAGCTATCAGCTTTGTATTCATCAAACATCAGATAAACCTGTTAATCAACGATAATATTAAAGTCATCTACGTGCTCTACCTTGTGGAAGCACATGCTAAAGTTTTTTTTCCAGAATTCAGATATATTTATATGAATACAAATGGGACCCGATGTTAGGATGTTTTAAAAATATGAATCTGAATATTTGTCACAATATGCACTCGGTGTAGTTATTTTGTATTTATACCACCTGTCCAAAGAATAGATGGAACATGAAGAAAGAAGAGGGCTAAGCAGAGGTTTAAAAAAAATCGCTACAATTTTTTAGAAACCATTTCTGTTACACACAATTCTACTGTTTGAGTGGCATTAGTGCCATACCTTGAAATTGTAATAATTGTAACTACAAAAGGAAATACAAAATTTTAAAGTATAAGAAGTAGCATTCTGTTCTATAGTGCCAATATTGTTTAGAGCTTCTATCGCTATAGTATATTATCACATTTCTACAGCCATAAATTCAAGTAAAGTCCGTGGTTTGAAACCAGTGGCTTATCTGTGTGGAGTTTACATGTTCTCTGCATGTTTGCATGGGGTGTGAACGGTTGTATGTCTCTATACGTTAGCCCTGGGATGAGCTGGTGACTCGTCTATGGTGTATCCTACCTCTTGTCTGTAAAATAAGCACGTTTAATGTTTTTTTTTCTCAGTATTTTATTTTTCCGCCTCCCTGTAAGGGACTCTTTTCTATCAGCCTCTTCCTGGTTGCCTGGTAACTCATCAGGAATGGAATTCTCCCAGTAAACTGGCTTTGTGTGCAGATATGACAGAGGTGTGTCTCCTTCACTCTCCCAAACACACTTTTTCATTTTTGCACGCTCTGACAGCTGAATTCCGTCTCAAAAGTGACAGACTTCCATTTCAAACATGCAGTAGAAACTGCGGGGGAAGACAGGGTTGATGTAACTGTAATTACAGTCATATATGTTGGTCAGACTATTTCATCTGTGTCAGACATTCGCAGCGCTGCTATTGGTTTAAATCCCAATTCAGATCTTTTTCACCTTGCAAATTTGTATCTGTTTAATCTTTTCTGATTTTCATAAAAAGCCACCTAACAGACCTTCAAGAGGACAGAAAAAACTCATTTTTTGCACCTCTTAATGCAGAGTGTGATTAACTGTAGCGTTACCGGCATAAATGAGTCTGCATCTTTGCGTTGAAGGCTTCTTCCACAGAGACCTGGCAGTGCGGGGTGTGTAGATATTCATCAGGGCGTCCATTTGTTTCCTCACATCAGTCCTTGTGCTCAGAATGGCTCTGTTTTTGATTCAATAAAAGCTGGAGGAATTCCAGTGGGCTAATTCTATTTTTCCCGCAGTGCTCAGCAATGTTTAGTTCAACAGACCTCTGCATCGTCTGAACCGTCTGACTACTGTATGAGGCATACCACCCGAGGGAGCGCAGTCAATACTGCTTAAAATGGCTGGACCTTTTCCTTTGTCAGGTTTTATCTTTGCGTGTTAAAACTTTAAGGATAAACAAGGGACAAAATAAATACATCAGCAGCAATCAATTGAAGCTATTCCTGTTTAGGAGTAGATAAATGCATGCAGAGCATCTTAACTACACATTTATTGGATTGTGTTTTTTAAAACACCAGTTCGCAAGTAATTTAGTGTGATGCTTGTACATGTGCACGCAGGAAAAACCACATTCTGATTACCTGTCATTTCTTGTTCATCTCCAATATACTTAACTGTGGCAGCTGTTACTGGTCTTGGTCAAGCTGACCGTTGGATTAGTAATTCATGTATTGGGGGAATTCTTTATTGGGGAAAAACTATTCCCATGTTACAATAGTGATACTTTAACACTGAATAAGTCTGGGTGTGTTGTTTTCTTTCTCTTTTTATATCTTTTACTTTTTCATGCATTTTGTTTTGTTTCGTTTCGTTTTCTCCTACTTATCCGGATCCGGGTCGCGGGAACAGCAGCTTCAGGAGGGATGCCCAGACAGCCCTCTCCCCGGCCACTTCCATCAGCTCTTCCGGGGGAACCCCCAGCCGCTCCCAAGCCAGGCGAGAGATGTAATCTCTCCACCTAGTCCTGGGCCGGCCTCAAGGCCGCCTCCCGGTGGGACATGTCCGGAACACCACTAAAGGGAGGCGTCCGGAAGGCATCCTAACCAGATGCCCGAGCCACCCCAACTGACTCCTCTTGATGTGGAAGAGCAGTGATTCTACTCCGAGCTCCTCCCCTCATTTCAGCCGCGATCTCGTTCTTTCGGTCATCACCCAACGTTGATGGCCATAGGTGAGGACTGGGACGTAGATCGACCGGTAAATCGAGAGCTTTGCCTTCCAGCTCAGCTCCTTCTTCACCACGACGGATCGGTTAAGCGCCCGCATCACTGCTGACGCCGCTCCGATCCGCCTGTCGATCTCCCGTTCCATCCTACCCTCACTCGTGAACAAGATCCCGGTATACTTGAACTCCTCCACCTGGGGCAGGACCTCCTCCCCAACTCGGAGAAGGCACTCTACCTTTTTCCGAGCGAGAACCATGGACTCTGACTTGGAGGCGCTGATCCGCATCCCTGCCGCTTCACACTCAGTTGCAAACCGTCCCAGCATTTGTTGGAGGTCCCTGTTCGATGGCGCCAGAAGAACTACGTCATCCGCAAAAAGCAGCGACGAGATCTTCCGCCCACCGAACTGGACACCCTCCACTCCCCGGCTGCACCTAGAAATTCTGTCCATAAAAGTTATGAACAGAACCGGTGACAAAGGGCAGCCCTGGCGGAGTCCAACCCTCACTGGGAACGAGTCCGACTTACAACCGGCTATCCGGACCAAACTCCTGCTCCTTTGGTACAGGGACTGGACGGCCCTTATCAAGGGACCTTCCACCCCATACTCCCGGAGCACCCCCCAAGGATGCTCCTGGGGACCCGGTCATAAGCCACAAAACACATGTGGACTGGTTGGGCAAACTCCCAACTCCCCTCAAGCACCCCAGCAGGGTAAAGAGCTGATCCGTGGTTCCACGACCGGGGCGAAACCCGCATTGTTCCTCCTCGATCAGAGGTTCGACTATCAGTCTAATCCTCTTTTCCAGCACCCTGGCATAGACTTTCCCAGGGAGGCTGAGGAGTGTGATCCCCCTATAGTTGGAACACACCCTCTGGTCCCCAGTCTTAAAAATAGGGACCACCACCCCGGTCTGCCAGTCCGCGCACTGCCCCCGATGTCCACACAATGTTGTAGAGGCGTGTCAACCAGGACAGCCCTACAACATCCAGAGCCTTAAGATCCCCGGGGGATCTTATCCGCTCCTGGAGCTCCGCCGCCGGACAGCTGTTTCACTACCTAGGCAACTTCTGCTCCGGAAATTGGATGGTCCACCTCCTGGTCATCCAGCTCTGTTCCACCTTGAGGATACGTGTTGGTAGGATTGAGGAGCTCCTGGAAGTATTCCTTCCACCGCCGGATAATTGCCCCAGGAGATGTCAGCAGCTCCCCACGCACACCTAACACGGTGTGGGCGAGTTGCCGCCTGCTGCCCCTAAGGCGCCGGACAGTTTGCCAACCTGTACCGGTCAGCTGCTTCCGGAGACCCACAGACCAGCCATGACCTGTAGGCCTCTTTCTTCAGCTTGATTACCGCCACGAGCAGCACCAGCGGCCTTGCAGCCACAGCTCGCGACAGCCACCTCGACAATGGCGGAGCGGAGCATGGCCCATTCAGACTCAATGTCCCCTACTGCCCTCAGAACACGATCAAAGCTCTGTCGGAGGTGGGAGTTGAAGACCAGTCTGACGGGTTTCTCCACCAAGCGTTCCCAACAGACCCTCACTAAGCGTTTGGGCCTGCCAGGTCCGTGCGGAACTCAACGCAAGAACCCCACCGTCGAACTAGAGAGTCTGGGGGCAAGCAAAAAGCCCACCCCCGCTCTCCGTCTCTCACCCTGAGCAACTCCAGCGTAGAAGAGTGACCAACCCCCCTCAAGGACTTGGGTTCCTGAGCCGACGCTATGTGTGGAGGTGAGGCCGACCATATCTAGTTGGTAACACTCAACCTCCCCCACAAGCTCCAGCTCTTTCCCCGCCAGAGAGGTGACGTTCCATGTTCCAAAAGCCAATTTCCATAACCGAGGATCGGACCGCAAGGCCCCCGCCTTGGTTCGCCGCCCAATCCACACTGCACCGGACCCTTCATGCTCCTCCTGCGGGTGGTGGGTCCACTGTAGACGGAAGTGTCCACATAGCTGGTTCGGGCTGGGCCCGGCCGGCCCCATGGACGTAGGCCCGGCCACCAGGCGCTCGCCATCGAGCCCCAGCCCCAAGCCTGGCTCCAGGGTGGGGCCCCGGTAACCCTCCGGGCTGGGTACGCGGCTTCCCTTTTAGATGTTCCATGATGGGTCTTGAACCATTCTTTGTCTGACCCTTCACCTAGGACCAATCTGCCTTGGAAGACCCTACCAGGGGCAAACTGCCCCGGACAGCATATCCTTCAGGCTCATTAGGGTACGCAAACTCCTCCACCACGATAAGGTGATGGTTCACGGAGGAGCATTTTGGGTTTTTTTTTGTTTTTAAAAAAAAATTCTTTAGTTCCTCAGTTTCTACCTTTCATATTTTTCATTTTATTCTACAGTTTTATATCTGTAATGTTATTTTGCTGGTTTAGGCCCCTGGATTTCGACCTTTTCACCCTATCATGCAGTCTTACTTTTTCTAAATGTACTTTCATTTATTCTGATATATTTACTTTATTTTACACTTTTTATGCCTTCACTTTAGCTCTAGTGTTTCCTCAGGAGGGCCTGCCAGACTGTGAGTTGTCTCTGGTCTTCTGATGGGGTTGATGTCCCGCAGAACTGCTTCGGCTTGGCTGCCTAGAGAGATCGGCATCTTGGTGCGGAGGTCTGCCCAGGTCGGGTGGGGGGGGTTGGGGTGTCTCTGTGGTGGCACCTTTTGCCTTAATGCATCATGACCTCTTCCAGTTTGGTTGCCCCCCCCAAAGGTAGCATCTCCTTAGTTCAAGCCGCAGTCTTAGTGCACAACTAGTGAACGTGTGGTTCTGTGTGTGTGAGCATCTGTGACTGTGTGATTGTGCATGGAGATGAATTACTTTGTTGCTTTGCTGACTTTTCTCACGAGATTTGTCCCTTTTGAGGTCACAGGGAGGGAGCAGGAGCCTATCCTCACTGCATATGAGAAAAGGCAGGGTACAGTGAATCGTGAGCATTTGGGGGTACAGTACCTTGCTCAAGAGTACCTCAGTGGCAGACCGGGCTTGTTGTTTAGGATCAACTTTAGAGAGTTTAGGTCATCCAGAGTGTTTGTGACCGCAGGGTCTTTGGGGCTAAATGTGTCAAATTCAGTCCTTGAGGGCCACGGTCCTGCCGGGTTTTCTGTCCTACCAGGCTGAAAATGCATTCAGTGGGATAGAAAACCCGGGAGGATCGTGGCCCTCGAGGACTGAGTTTGACATGTCTGGATCACATGCAATGATAACATTGCTGAACACTGTCAGTAGGTCCCATCTGTTACTGTTTACAACTGTATTTTCAAAGTTTGGGTCCAGTTGTTGGGCTGAATTATGGTCTCAACTGCTTCTGCCTCAGTGGTTACATTTTTATTATTTAATAAACATTAATGGTTATTAAAAATTGTCTATTATGATCTATTCTGAAAATAATAACATTGGCAAATTTTACCAAAACAGTTGCGTTACGATATGACCGGGATAGGATAAAGCTTTTAAAAAGTGCAACATTCTACACCTCTACAAACACACTGCATGAGGACGGAGTTGTAGTTAATCGATTATCGATCAGCTTCCTGGGCCTGATGGGGAATTGAGCCCAAAACAAATTAGAAGGGAACACAATGAGCACAGTCAGTTTCAGATGAGCATGGAGCAAAACGATTGGTTCTGGACATAAACCGAACCACTGACTTTATGAGAACCTTAGCCTGACTCAGCTAGTGTCGTAACGATTTTTACGACACTTCAGCTGCCTTATTTAGAAAGCTGAACGTAGCAGCCAGCCTCATGGCGTCCTGCTCCAACCAGAGCTGTCATTAATGTTATTTCTTTCAGGCACGTCTTAAGTTGTGAGACACAACCACACCGACTGACAGCAGAAACAAACATAGACCATAAGGACTAAGAATGTGAGAGCAGTGTGAGTTTTTGCTGATGTCATCCCTTGACCTCTCAATAGCACTAATCTCTGCTCACGCTCACTTCCTGTATTTTCAAGAGCAAACAAATGGAATAACAGTCAAGGCAGTGGATGAATCATTGAAAACTCAAGTGCTGTAATATAGCTATGGTAATATGCAGTGTAACATCTGCGCTACAATTTGGATTATGTGAAACCAAATGTCTCAAATTTGCGTCCGTTTGCTGGTGAAATCAGCATTTGCTGCCACATTTGCTTTTATGTCCCTCTCCCTTGCTCGCTGTAGTCATGTCTTTACACAGTACTGATCAAAGGTATGTCATTTATTAGCTGTGAAACTGACTCAAATATCAGATATTTATTTATATTAATCTTCAAAAGTGGGCACAGCCATGGCCTCTGACGCATATATGCAGATTGCCAAAGGCGGTGTCCAAGAGGGAGGGAACAAGAAACACATTCAATGTTGGCTTGATGCTTATGCTGTTGATGCTTATGCTGTTGTATTTGCTGTTGACTCCAATCGCGAGCTGGAAAACGTTTTGAGAGTGAACGCAATTAGGCAATGGGCCTCTTCTGTAGATCATGCAGACAGAAAACAGCAGTGTCAGATTTTGTTTGAGTAATACGAGGGGAACATATTTGTTCATCATAGCTTTTTCTACAGGGAGACTCCACTGAGCTTGCTGGGTTGAGAGGATTTGACAAATTGTTGAATAGAAGTCCTTCAAGAGATGACTTTTCTGACCATCCCAACACTCAAGACTATAATGTGGATCAAAGATCTGTTTATAGCCATGTTCATTCATGATGAGCACAGTTCAGTCCAGGCAAAAATGCCGTCCAACAATCGATAAACAACTGGCATTCTAGGTGTGGCTGCATCCCTTCCTGAAACCCTTCTGGATCCATTTTCCTTTTAATTGCTCCTGAAATACATTCCCTGTGCCATATGGAATACTCTTACTGTAAAAGTACCCAACATTGTGGTACGGTCCCCCTCCCTGATGATAAAGCATTTTGGGACATCTTTGAGTGGTAGTGTTTGTTTGGATGATCTGACTTATAAAGGAAGGGCAAACCCCTCCAAAGGTGCCACCTGGATGATGGGATCCTAGGAGAATTTATTCTAGGAGTATTTATTGCTAAGCTTTATTGATTTCTCTTGCGTTACCTGGACCGGCCTTTGCTGAGGGGTTTTAACGCCGCACCATAAATCCTGGCGATCAGCCACCGCTCATCCATTGATTGCTCGTGGAGACATGTGACCTGATCTGCCTCCAGAGGGAGGGAAGATGAATAATTCAAAGGTAATCTTTGAAGAGTCATATTTATAGGACAGCCTGGAGAAATGATGGAACAGTTTCTCTGCCACTCCCCCACCCCTCAGGTTTATACACAGCACACTCAGAAAGAAATATCACCAACATGCCAGTGAGGAACAGTAACTCCACCAGCAAAAGATGAATATTATTATGTCCTGATTAAAAGGTTCAGGGGGACTGAATGGAATTTAAAATTACACTTCTTTCCTCCCTGATGATATTATTGTTTAATGGCATGAGCTTAGTAACTTGTTAGATTGCTTCTACACAGTGACCCCAGATCATTTCTCCCCAGCAGGGACAGCTTACTGGACTTTCTGGATCACTGGTGAAGAGCGCAGTAGACTGAAAACTGAGGGGATAAAAGGTGACATGTTTGGTGGAAATGCGGAGTTATTGCCACCAGAGACACGCCCGAACCTGTGGCTGCTCGATACAAATCCTGGGACTGCAAATGTTATCGCAGCAGCACAACAGCCAACCAGTGGCAAAAACTGTTGTTTCTCAAAGTAAATCCAATAAAACGACGGTTGGAGAGTTTTATCAAGCGGTTGTCAGCACACATCAGGAGGGAGGGACTATTGTGTAAACGTCAGTATAACAAACATAAATACAAATAGTTGTTTTTTCTCCAAACTGAGTTTTCACTTAGCGTCTAGCAGCTTAGCATCCAGTAGCTGATTGTTGCTAATGGTTCTAAGATATAGGACAGCAAAGTACTTGATTCTTGATGGTATTTTTGGCCAATTAAAAAAACCCCCACTGATGACATTTTAACTTATATTAATGACTGTTATGTTGTAAATAGGTTAAAATAAATACTGCATGATGGCAGAGGGAATGACGGCTAGTCTGTGTCCTCTAATTGGAGAGATGAAGAGATGCGACAGCTTTTTGTGGTGCTGGTGTTGAGTTTGTTGGTGCCTGTGATGAGTTGGATTCACCCACAATTCACAAGTGTCTACAATAATTGTGAAAATACGCCATCCACACCTCTACACTCGTGTGCTGCATTTGTGGGGAAAATGAAAAAGGCTGATTGTCAGGAGATCTTCAGGAGTGGAGGTTATTTCCCATTCTATACATTAGTAATTAACATGGATCCTTTATGGTGGGAAAAGATTCTAGAAATGTTTCCACATGCCCAACAAGAGTGAGCCACTTAAGTGCTCACTGCTCATTCATCTTTATGCTGGGGAAGAGATGCCACAAACACACTAATAAACATTTGTTTTGCATGGCTGCTTGGTCAATGTCATGGACGTAGGAAACCATCATTCAAGCAGACCCTCCACCTCTGCTGCATGCCCTCGCGATCATGCCATCATCATGTGGTGTGTGTGATCTGCATGAGTGGGTGGAGCTTGAATGTGCATTTCTTCTGCTATAAGCTTCTCACACCCTCAGAAGCCTGCAGCCCTTCCCAACTCCATACGAAGAGCCCTTTCCTCTTAAATACTTTCTTCTGTCCTTCCTCTCTGCTTGCCACTGCTGGTGCCCGCCAGGTCGTAATATTTTACAAGGTAGGTATAGATACACTTCAGATAAAGGGCTCCTTTATCTGAAGGCCTGGGGCATTGACCATTTTCCTGAAGACAAGCTAGGCCAGGTCACAGAATGTTTTACATCACGCATTATTGTGCAGGCTATCAGTCCACCATTGTTGACATTTTCACTTGAAGTGAGATAAGCTAGCTGTTGTTCCACCTGGTAGGCATAGCAACGGACCGCTGAAAATGAAAGCCGATTTAGCCTGTGCTATATCAACAAGTAGGCGCGTTCCTTCTTTCCAGGTCTTTAAGCATCCTGAATTCTTTTTTGTGTATATATCACACTTAAATGTTTAGATTATCACGCAATTTTAATATTAGACAGAGATATTCCATGTAAATACAAATTGCAGATTTTTTTGTGGTAGACGAGATTCGTGGTCCCATCATTCACAACAAGCATCCTTGTTGTGGTATTTCTATGCCAGTTGTAACAGGTCACATCTAAAGTTCCACTTTCTCATCGATATTGTTGTCCAGGATCACAATATTTGGCCTTAAACTCTCCCATGGGTGCCAGTTCTGCCCAGTCCTTTTGTCATTGCTGAGTCATTAACACTGACTGTAACTGAGGCAAGTGAGGCCTGAACTTGTTTAAAGGCTGTTTTTTGTGACACCATGGATGAATCGTTATTGTACTCTTAGTCATTTTGGAAGGCCAACCACTCCTGGGAAGGTTCACCATTGTTACCAGTTTCTTTAGCCACGGTTTGCCGGGTCAAAAACCATTGGAAACGGCTTTGTAACCTTTTCCAGACTGATAGATTTCAGTCTTTTTTTTTCTTATTTGTCCTTGGATTTCATAGTAGCATGATGCGTTGCTTTCACACATCTTGTAGCCTACTTGACGTTGTAAGATATTACATTTAAATGACATAAGTGTAGCGTCTCTCGATCTGACCTTGACTCATATCAAACGTATATATAGAAGTAAGGAACACAGTGTAGCTTTTTTTTTAAATTGACATTTTGTTGCCAATGAAATTAATATTTTGCTGAATTGATTTTCGTGCACAGTTTCTTTGCCAACCTGATGGCATTTCACCAAAGTGTGGAGGTGTTTCTGAAGAAGATATATAAATATATAAATATATCTCACTGTCAACAGCTTAGCACCAGTAGACAGGGAACCATATCACAATTGTACCAAATGAGTAAACAGGTCACCAACTCGTCAACATGAATTCTTTGGCTCAATGTTGCAAAGCAGCTAAAAATAGACAGGACAGAACAAGTGAGTTTGTTCCACTGGAACCTGCTTTTTTTCCATTCAAGCCCCATCGATAGCTTTTGCATTAGCTCTGTTTTCGTAATTCATTTTTAGGTTGCAAAAGGTCAAAACGTTTTGTTAGCAAGCTCAACCCCCCCCCCCCCCCCTCCCCCAAACTTGAAATTGAATGACCTCTTAGATGTTGACCTTGTTTTAGCAGCGCTTTACACAGCGATTCCTCCCCAATCCTTCAGTTTGCTCAGCACCTACAGCTCACCCCTCGTTCCTGGCAGCTATTTTTTGCAGCTGTCACTGGATGTGGCGTTGACAACAATCGCCGGGCTCACACAAGACGAAGAGGCAGACTTTGGGTCAGATCTTCATCTTGTGACACTGGAGGACACGGTTTGAAGATGATTTAAACTGGCTGATTAAATGCCAGTTGCTACCAATGTGAACATTTTTCAGGGCAGCTGTCTGCTACTTTATAGCAACGAGTTATTTATGAATAGAAATGGTTAATTTGCTAAAGCTGTGGGGTTGGATAGTCCATAGTGGACCGTTTTAAAATATCCCTGCTTTGGCATTTAAACCTCTTTATTTAGGTTACCAGATGGTTTCTGGGGTAACCACAATGGGATTAAACCTAAAATATTTATCATATATAAAGTTCTTTCATGTTGTTTCATAGTCAAATATTGTCTCAAAAGAAAATCATAGAATTTCTGCTTTAGAAAATTCTAAGCTATATAAATAAGTTATTCAACAGCCATTTTAAGGAATAAGTTGCTGTTTAGGAGAATTATCACCAAAAATAGGGCTGTCAAATGATTAAACTTTTGCATTAAAAATATTAATTGCAGGGCTGCTGGGAATTAATTGAATTTGCATTTTGAGAAGCGATATTACTTGTTCTGCAGTTTATTTCTTACATCATTGGGGACTTTTATCCCATTAAATTCAACACACTGGTAATTAGGTAATTATAGTTTGTAACAATTTGGTTTGAGTCATAGAGAGTCATCAAACTACTCTTTTATTTATTTGTTTTTATTTATTTATTTCTCACCACGTGCCAGGATGAGGAACTGTCTAACTGACTTCTCTATTGATTTTTGTTGCCAGATGATGCCGTTCTCTTTCCTGAGTCAACAGTTCTCAAATGAAACACACATTTAGTGTGACATGGCTAACGACACCCTGCATTGATTAATAATTAATAATTAGGGGAAAAAAATCTCCAAATCTTTGCGTTTGATACAAAACGAACACAGATTTATACAAGCTTCCATCCAGCTTTTCTTAACAGCTCTTTATCCATCATCCAGAAGGGTGTGCAAGTGTGTGCACACACCCACACGCCCACACACTCACACACTTTGGGGCAATTAGGTAGTTCTATCAACCTAATGTGCCTGTTTGTGTGGGAGGAAACCAGAGCCTGGAGGAAACATATGCAGGCATGGGGAGAACCGCGAGCCCCACATGGAGGTGGGGTCATTCAACCTTCTCGTCGACAGTTTTACATTCATTTTTAGGAGGCCTGCTACAGGATGCCAAAAATATCTGGCTTATTTACGCATTTCTCTGTCAGCACAACAAAGATGATGCTGATGTGGGTTTGCTGCAGTGGGTGCAGTTGAGCATCAGCAGTGCTGGGGAGGGAGATTAACCCTGGACGGCTGATGCTGTGCCAACTATCATGACTCAGTAATGAATACTATGTCAAGCATCAATCAATCCTCATGTTCTCATTACCCATAGGTGCTTGAATGTTGCTGTGCAGGGCTCTGCAACAGGTCAAAACAATCTCTTACTTTTGCAGTAAAAAGCCATAAAATTAAAGATTAAAAACTCAGTTAAATATATCTGCAACATTGAACCTCTGGACTGGACTCATTCGCACCCATTTGTGTAAAATCCATTTTATCATGACAAGGGAAAGGATTGAGTATGCTAACATACAGACGCCAAAAAACGCTTACATTGATGTAACATAAACATTGGTATGACAGTTATGTTGCTTTTAGCAGAAATGAATACGCCATGGGAGCCATTTCACCGGTGCATTACCAGCATAAAGGCAGGCTTTATATCTGCTCTGTAGCTGCAGCCAGGTCGTGGTCATTGTGCTAGCAGGAAATTCAAGTCCTCGTCAGATTAAAAGCTGGTGTAATGTTGATTTCCGGATGAGTTGTTGCAAAGACACTAATCCTGCCAGGAGGTGTATTTTGCTTTCTGGGCCCACAGCAGATCCAGCCCGTGCAGGTGTGGAAGAACTCAGGTATGAGAGAACTTTTGAACCTTCTGCTGCTGCAGTCTCTGGTACCTCCATGCAACGCTGTAATTTAAACGCAGCAATATATCCACGGGCAGTAAAGCGTGATTGATCTTCAGGCACTCCGCTTGAATGCTGAATGCAGTTACCATGGTTACCGCGCGGCTACTTAGGAATCTGCTGAAACTAGCAGCTGATTCTCGCTACTGTGCGGGTGGCGATGGTTGTTTTTCAGTGCACGGCCAGAGTGTGGACAGGGTCATCGGACTTGACGATATGCAAACCTGACAGGATACAAGGAGAGTCAAGGGGATGTTGGTGCACGCGGGGCTTCCCTGCTTCGTGTCCTGCCCGGGAACAGTGAAGGAAAACAGATGAGACCTGATGAGAATACTGAACAGACACTGCGCCGCATTTCTGCTGCTGCTGCCAGTGAAAAATCACACTTGCTCTGCTGAAACAGTGTCAGACACACTCAGCTTTAGTCACATGGTGAGAGAAGCATCTTAGTCCCTGTTGCTTCCATCTGACTCATGTAGTACCATTTTAATAGAGTTATTAAGGGTTTAATATTTATTTGTCATATGCCACGAAATAGATGTACTATATTATTAATGCAGTAGCGTTCCCATTGTTCACTACTGAAAGTAAAACAGGGCAAATGACCCTCGGTACATTATCTTATCAGAGCCTCGCCACATATTTTCTGATTGTTCTTCAAATTGTCTCCAAGCTGACCTGTGCAGTGTGGATGGAGGCAGGGTGACCTGCTATTAGGATCAGATTTCCTCAGTCAGGCCTGCAGCAGCAGGACATCCTGTAAAAGCTTCAGATGAGATCACATCTCTGTAAAATATGTCTGCGTGACCTGAATACACTGGCGTGAACTATATCATGATCAGGAATATGGGACGGAAGCTGGATGGATGGATGATGGATGGATGGATGGATGGATGGATGGATAGATGGATGGATGGATGGATGGATGGATGGAGGGAGTATAATGTCACTGACAATGACGTTATTCACCATGTTGCTTATATGTTTCAGGTTAAATTGAGATGCTCTGCTTTCCACTATATTTGGGTTTAAGTAAACTGTGCAGCAGGTGTTCCTTATGTTAAATTGTTAAGCTGTGTTTTCTGTGTTTTCCTCCTTTCTTATCCCTTCTCTAGTCCATGCAAGCTGCACGCTGCCCGACAGACGAGCTGTCACTGACTAACTGCGCCGTGGTGAGCGAGAAAGATCTGCAGTCAGGACAGTGAGTAGTCATTATGGCCAGCAGCCAGTCGTCTCATCAATCAGTGCACCCAGCTAATCAGCAACTCTCCATCTGTTGAGAACAGTTAAAAACACAATAGGAGGCAGCTTAGGATGAAAGTAAGGCCAAATAGAGATGAAGTCTCAAGGCTGAATTAAATGTCATATGACACGTATGAGACTTGAAGAAACTGTAAGTAAGAAAAATATCCTTGATGTTCTGGTCAAAGTCCATGTTATTCACAAAGCAAATTTCATGGAGTAGATGGAGATTAGACCCCAGATGGATAAAAAAGGTGTACATTGGATCGTCTCTAAAATGTCAGGCAGTAAGAAGTTAGTCTTGTTTTTGCTGCCATGGCAATGGAATCACTTTCTTTATCATCCACAGAGGAGTTACCAGCTGTTGCCTGCTTTAGATTATTGACATTGTGAGCAGAACATTACAGATATATAGTTTGAATCAATTTTCTAAAATATATTACTGGCAATAAACTGTAATCATGCAATCATCAACCTTACAGGATTTTAATTTCAACTCTCTGGATGAGCCCTGCTGGAACAGAAGTATTAGTATCCTAGTAACCAACAGATATTAAATAATTAGAGCTGCTCATTTCTGTCTCGATGAAGTACCCTGGTTATCATAGATAAGCCATGTTCTGTATTTGATCCCCCCTCGTTTTCAGGATGCAGCCGCCTGTGCAGCACCAGGATGCACACAGACAATTGGCTGCTGGAGAACGAGAGGTGTTTATGTTAAAAAGAAGCAACAGCTGAGTCACAGTTAATGTATCGACAGTGCAGAAATGCACTTCAGTAATTATGTTTATTGATATTGGAATAAAATCTAGCATACAGCTTAAATGCTGCACAGTTGTGGCCACAGTCGCTATCATGATTCACCTTTGATTAACAACAAAATTAGCTCCTGCAGCACATTTTGACACTGTTAAAATGGTTCCAGGAAGTGAAGTCTGCATGACTCTGCATTTCTGAGGACCGTCTCCCAGAAATCCACCCTGTAATCTTCTGCCTTAGTCTGCAGTTCAACCTAAATGTTCCCCAATTCCTGAAAAAGGGTGAACATCTCATCTTAAATCTTTTATTTAAACTGCAAAAGGCAGAATTAAAATGATTCTAAGTTTATGCATGCAAACAGTATGAAATACCAGCCTATTGCATATGTTACTGCTTTTCTGACAGTCAGGTATCACAATCAACACATTTGTGTGGCCAGATGCAGCACAGCTGGTTGGGTGATTTTAGTGGCTTTTGTGAACTGGACGCACAAACTAACATGTGGCTTACAGCGTTTGGGCCCTGTTTCTTTGCAGCAGGCATTCTGGACACTGGTATCTGACTCCAAATGGACCTCACAAAACCCCAAGCAGATGCAGAAAGTGTTTTTCTAAGCCTTTGTGGTGGAATTGGTCCTTCAAACAGTTTCTTTTGTTGGCCTGCTTGTAGGTAGATATTAAAATAGGAAATAAATATGGATGGATAAATATGGATGGGTAGACAGGCAGGCAGGCAGGCAGACAGACAGACAGAAGAGTAAAGTGATGAGGTCTTGCAATCTCAGAAAATGATGCAAATTTGTGAAAGGGTGCTTCATGTGAAATGAGTAATGATGAAAGGGCTAATTTAATAGTTATGATGAGGTCATCCTCATATGAAGACATGTTGCTGTGCAATATGAAACACGTTTCAACCTAAAACGAAATGCTAACAACAGGCTATTCTCTGCAGACACGTGATCGTAAAGACCACGCCCAATCACAAATATGTGTTTACAGTCAAGACTCACCACACTATGGCTGCAGGGAGCATCGGCTTCAACCTGCCACAGGTGCACACACACACACACACACACACACACACACACACACACACACTGCACTGGTTTAACTCTTTCTAACCTTTCAAATGTTCTTATAGAGGAAATGGGCTGGCATCTCCATTGGTCAAGAGGTGGAAGGTATAGCATTTCTATATTTAACTTTTTGGTAAATATTTTAGTCCCAATTAGGGTTTTCCATTTCTTAACTTAGCCAACCAGTCAACTGTTACAAAAAAAAATCACTTTTATGGGATTAAAAAGTGCTACTACTGAAGAACGGAACCAATAATCCAAAACCTGGCGCTACAGCTGTCGGCGTTGCTGTGTGATAAGTTTCATTGTGGTGTATTTTTCTAGCCAGCATCATCTGAGATCATTTTCTGTAACCCCCCAGTCTGCAACTATAACTTTGACAAGTCCAAGCAGTGCATCGGCGCCATGACAATCGAAATAGACTTCCTGCAGAAGAAGAGCACCGACTCGTCCCCCTACGATTCTGACAAGATGGCTGCCGAGTTCATCCAGCAGTTCAACAACCAGGCGTTTTCGGTCTCCCAGCAGGTTTGTGTTGGTGCCGTCCAGTTAATGAATGACTAAAACATCTCATCTTTGCTCTGGCCCTGTTGAATCCCTCCCTTTTCCCTCAGCTGGTGTTTAATTTCTGCGACAAGATGTTTGGCGTGATGATAAAGGACATTGAGGCCATGGATGCGAGCATCCTCAGAGGAGAACCAGCCTCTGGAAAGAAACAGAAGGTAGCTGATCAGATGCCCTGAATTACTACTTGAGCTTAAAGAGAAAACTTGGAACACACAGGAAATGGGAGTTGTTGTCCACCGCTGGGACTGTTGAGTATATTATTGAACATCGTTTAATCCTTATTATCCTCATACATGCTGAAGGGACGACCAGTTCAACCACTGTAATACAGATGAGCACTGCAACCCCTAATTAATTGCAGCAAATTATTCATGTTTGATAACACAGGATGATCTGTCTCGCAGCCATTACCTGTGCTCGGCATGCTGATCTGCATGCACATGGATATTTATGAGCTCTTTCACCATTTAGTGGTAACGGATCTCTGTACATGAACCTGTCTTCGCTAACAGATCGAGATTGGGCTGATGGTGGGCAACAGCCAGGTGATTTTCGAGAAAGTGGAGAATTCATCCCTGACGCTTGTTGGTAGGTTCCTTAACAGAGTCGTGTTATTAAACACTAAACACATTCATATTTGAAAATAAACTAGGGCCTCTTTATTTTTGAATAGTGGTAACTGATAGTTGCACATAATTGAGCTTAAAGCACAATTCTTTTTTTTTTCTATTAAATGTGCACATGTGATGAATAGCAGCTAAAGACAAACTTTGGATCATGTAGTATCTCTTTTGTGCAGAAGGTGGCAGTAAGATCCCAAGAATATTCGTTTCTCTCTAATGTTGCTTTTTTCTTTCTGATTTTTAGTGGGGTTTATTTTATCCCGAGGATCTTTTCCTGATTCTCACTTAGACATTTATAACTATAATTAAGTAAATAATGCTGTTGCGTGTTTGCAGGTAAGGCCAAAACCAAGGAGGCACGGCAGACGATCATCAACCCAGAATGGAACTTCGAGAAGATGGGAATTGGAGGTCTGGACAAGGAATTCTCTGACATTTTCCGTCGAGCTTTCGCATCCCGAGTCTTTCCTCCTGACATTGTGGAGCAGATGGGTGAGTAGTCCGGCTATTCTGGCTCTCCTCTCACCATTTTCCCGTTTATTCCTCAGAGATTGTATTTGTAACACTTTTGTTCATTCTTTCCTTCAGGATGTAAGCACGTGAAGGGCATCTTGCTGTTCGGACCCCCAGGATGTGGTAAAACTCTGATGGCCAGGCAGATCGGTAAGATGCTCAACGCACGTGAGCCCAAAGTTGTGAACGGTCCAGAGATTCTCAACAAATATGTGGGAGAGTCTGAGGCCAACATCCGCAAGCTGTTTGCCGAAGCAGAGGAGGAGCAGAAAAGGGTGAGAGAGGCCAAATATCCTTTAGATTTGGAAGATAATGCTCATGATTGTCTGAGTTGACTGGTTTATGTTAACTCTTTCAGCTCGGGGCCAACAGCGGCCTCCATATCATTATCTTTGATGAGCTGGATGCCATCTGTAAGCAGAGAGGAACGGGCGCCAGCAGCACAGGCGTGCACGACACGGTGGTCAACCAGCTCCTCTCCAAGATTGATGGCGTGGAACAGCTTAATAACATCCTGGTTATCGGTCAGTACCACCAAACAGGAAGTCAGTTTTCTAAGGACAAACACATTTTGATCTTGAACACGCCAAAAGTTACAGATTTACAAGAAAGTAACACATTTAAAGAAAACTGAGAGGGGGGGGCTATGATTAAGTGTGAGAAATGGAAAGCACAGACATGCTCAAGCAGTTATCAAAATAAGAAGAAAGGAAACAGTCTCCTTCTAATCTCCTTCAGCTCTATTATCTTACCGTGTCCTTGATTTAAGAAAAAACAACCCTCATAAGTCATCTTATTCTGTTTATTATGGCTTCCGTTTTACCTTTACTGTGAGAGATGGTCTGAAAATATGTAATTCTTGGAAATCAAACACAAATTCACTAACACCAAAACTACTAGTTCTTAAAACTAGATTGGCATTAATATATGTAATCAAAATGTGTTGGTGTTGCACCTTATTCTATAAATCTGCAGCACTCATTCTTTCTCAGGACTGATCTGCTTAATGAATTCAATCAAAAGGCCAGATGGCAGGTTGCTCCATGAAAACAAAAGAGCTCTGGCGTGTGCTGGAGCCGGTGTCAGCATCTGTTCATTTTCCCCGTCTTTGCAGGTATGACTAACAGGCCAGACCTCATTGACGATGCCCTGATGAGACCTGGCAGGTTTGAGGTCAAAATGGAGATTGGTACGTGTTCTTTCTTCTTCAGTTTCAAGGATATTACAAAAGCATGTTATTTACCATTCACAAACAGTACAGCTTTTTTTTTTTTAAATAAAATTAAATTACCTAATGAGAGCTGGTTCATGGTTTGATACGTTCTGTCTTTCGTACTGGGAAAATCAAGGATAGGAAAGGAAAATCTGTCAGATGGGACAGTTATGTGAAAAGCATTTGTGAGACCAGCATCACCCGCTTTAGTCAGCCAGACCACCATTCACTTAAGGCCCAAACAAGGAGCTACAGCTAATTAAAGCTGCAGCAAACAGGTCTGGGGACACCCGTGCCTACAGCTCAGCCAGGGCCGAGGAAAGGCTCTTTCAATTTTGGATGGGACTTGGGATGCATTTTTCTTTTTAATGCATTTGCTGTGTCCATTAAGACTTCTGAATCTGTTTGTCACGTAAAGCTGAACAGATGTGACAGAAGGAGAAAAACAGCTGGTGACAGACACAGTGGAGATAGCAGAAAAAACACACAAGCAACGGCTAAACACAATGGCCTTCCAAAGCATCTGCAAGGAGGAATCCAAGCCTCTGATAATGCTGTGCCCCAACTCCCAGACGTTCTCTCATCCAAAGGAATGCATTTGAGGCATTCTCAGTAAAAAGCCTGTCATTCCTAATTGAACTCCCACATTTGTGAAAACTCCTAAAATAAAAATGAGATTCTGAGATTTAGTTTCCCCTTAAATTCAGCCGTGCGTCGAGGAGCAGTGGTTTAAACAAAGCAAGGCGTGAGTGATTGGAGGTATACCTTGGTTTCCATGTTTCCCACACTCATCTTCTGACCTCCAGGTCTGCCTGATGAGAAGGGACGTGTCCAGATCCTCCACATCCACACCAACAAGATGAAAAACTTCAACCTGCTCGCCACAGATGTGGACATCAAGGAACTGGCGGCCGAGACGAAGAACTACAGTGGTGCCGAGCTGGAAGGGCTGGTCAGGGCAGCTCAGTCCACAGCGATGAACCGACACATCAAGGTCCCTCAGCTCTTTCCCATCCTGCACATTTGGACCGATGAACTGATTTCTGCATCCATAAAAGTGCACAAACCAGAAAATCAGAGCTGATTTGATCTTGAATGTTGACTCGACTCCAACGCTAACACCCCCAACAGGCTACGTCAACAGTGGAAGTGGATATGGAGCGGGCGGAGAAGCTGCAGGTCACCAGGGCTGACTTCAAGGGATCCCTCAACAATGACATCAAACCCGTACGTACTCAACGCGCGTGAACCCGCCTGCAACACCGCAGCCCGCGACATTTCCAGCTTTGTCCCCCAGGCGTTCGGCACCAACCAGGAGGACTATTCCAGCTACATCATGAACGGCATCATCAAATGGGGCGATCCCGTCACTCACGTCCTGGACGACGGCGAGCTGCTGGTGCAGCAGACCAAGAACAGCGATCGCACACCGCTAGTGACGGTGTTACTGGAAGGTAGAAACAAGACGACAGCAAGTCCTGTGAATTTTGAATGTACCGTGACATATGACATGAGTTAGATAAGCAGCAAACATCGCGTTGTTGAGCACATTATTATCATTTATTATACATAGTAATAGTAACAATCATAGAGCACTAAAGGCCTCTTGTGACACCTGCTGATTTACATACTTACTCAAATATGCAGACAGTAAATTGCTACCCCTGTCCCTCCCTCAACTCCCCCCCCCCCACACACACACACACACACACACAGGCCCACCTCACAGTGGAAAGACTGCACTGGCTGCCAAGATTGCAGAGGACTCACAGTTCCCCTTCATTAAGATCTGCTCTCCAGACAAGATGATTGGACACTCAGAAATCTCTAAGTGCCAGGCAATCAAAAAGGTAAGTGCTGCTGCGCGTTTTAATCCTTCACGTGTTGGCAAACTCACAGTTAAAGGTGGAATTGAATCCTTCCCGTCTATGCATTGATTTCCCTCTGGCTCCTCTCCATCTGTCTTCCCTTTTGTCCTGGTTTGTTTGTTGCTTCCAGGTGTTTGATGATGCCTACAAGTCTCAGCTCAGCTGCGTTGTGGTCGACGACATCGAGCGCCTGTTGGATTACGTCCCCATCGGTCCTCGTTTCTCTAACCTGGTGCTTCAGGCTCTCCTTGTGCTGCTGAAAAAGGCTCCACCAAAGGTCTGTGGGCCCTCTGAAAACTCTGTATGACTCAACACGCATTTGAATACTCCGTGTTCAGCTAAAGTCAAAGTATCAAATAATCTCAGACAGTGTAGCCAGTAAATTCATGGCGAAAGCTCAACGTGAGGCTGAAGAACGTCTGGCACGGGCTGAATTCTTTACTAAAAGAGAAACAGCAACGTTCCTCTCTGTCAGGAGCTTCCTCTTCACTAAAGTACCACAGAGAAAATGTGAAAACACTTGGGGTTATTTTCTGCTGATGGGTTGACTGGCTGCGTCGTGCCCACCTGCATCTTACAACACCACACTGTTGTGTTGGTCCCCCTGTTTGTGAACAAATATTTGAGTTGGGTTTGTGAAATATCATCAAAGATTTGTAGTCATTTACAGACGTAGTGTACCAGTTTTTATGTGCTCTTTATAATGCACATACAGTATCGATGTAAAAGTGATTTTAAAGTCAAAACCCTTGTGGCATAATGGTAGATTTGCTTTCAAATGGATTTCAGCATGTTGCCATGTTTACCTCCTGCAGGGTCGCAAGCTGCTCATCATCGGGACCACCAGCAGAAAAGATGTGTTACAGGAGATGGAGATGCTGGACGCTTTCAGCACCACCATCCACATCCCCAACATCTCTACTGGGGAGCAGCTGGTGGACGCTTTAGAGGTACGGGTGATGGCAGATCCTCGCACAGCAGGCTTTTTCATGAAGGTGGGGCTGAAAGTGTCGTGTCCTCTGTAGCTGCTGGGCAGCTTCACGGATAAAGAACGCGCCAGCATCGCTCAACAGCTGAAAGGGAAGCGCGTCTGGATCGGCATCAAGAAGCTCCTGGTGCTCATTGAGATGTCACTGCAGGTAAAGAACCCTCAACAGTCAAAGCCTGGCAACTCCTTTTTTCCCCCTTTGAATAATTAGTCCATATTTCTATTTATTGGATCCTTAAATGTTGGATGATACCAAGTTTAGCCATTATTTTATTATTTCTGACACTTAACTGAAGCAACTTAATATTTCTTTGATAAATAATACAAATTCCTGTTTTTTTCCCCTGGGTTTCCTTTGACTGTCTAGATGGACCAGGATTACAGAGTGTCCAAGTTCCTGTCCCTGCTCAGAGACGAGGGGGCGTGAGTACACCACCCATGCTCAGTGTTGTCAACACCCTGTATGTCAAATCTCCTCTGCAGCACAGATGTACTTTGGTCAAAGGTTAAATGATCACACACATTTCCGCGCCAACCTCTGAACATAACAGCTTTATTTTGCAATCACCAGGTTGAATGAAGGCGATCAAATCCGCATTTAAGCTCTCTGTCTCACTAATTGTGTCCTGGTAAGGTCCACAGCCGCCAATGAGACCTGTCTCTAGTACCCCCTGTAGTTTTCTTAGTAAGTGCTTAGAACAAAATCCCCACCTCCCCTTAGATGGTTTCGCTTTTACTTTATGGTGTTTGTGACAGAACAAAATGGGAGGAAAAAAATCTTTATTAGGCCTCACTGATGTATATAGTTTATCACCTCACAAAGCACTATCAGCTTTTGCACATGATTAGATGTAAATGTGTCCATAGTCCACATTTTGGGAGACTTTCATGGTTGCAACCCCAGGAAACCACTGAATCAGTGTTTTGTAACTGTGTGACACATATTCTGAGTCATGTAGAGTAGACTGGAGATCAGTGAGGGGTCGAGGTTGCCGCCCTGCCACATGGGAACAACAGACAAGCAACAAACACTTGTCTTACTTATTTCTCTTCATTTTCTGTCCCCAGGGGTCGAAGCTTCTATGAATAAAAGGGACAGACAAAGATCTGAAGGTCCAGCCGCCGGTGAATCCATCCTTCCGAACGCACAACGGAGTATCGCTGTCCACACAAGCCCGCTACTGTCCCGCCGTCCTCCCTACTAATGGAAAACTGCACTGAACCGCATATCGTCACACACCACTGCAAGTCGTACCGCTCCAGATCTGTTATCTGTAAAAAACAAAACAAAATATATAATTGTAAAAAGTGCTGTTTTGTGCTTTGTGTGTAAAAGAAATAGCAAAAAATGCAACTCTGTATGTTTGATTTAGTTCTTCATTTTTGCTCTGGTATTCACTGTACTCGTTAACGGACTTACGTCCTGCTGCAGGTAGTTATTGCAGGTGTGTTGCAAGTCTTGACTAACCAGAGACCAAAATCATCCGAAACTGGCCAAAATCCCAAAGCTCTTTGAATATTGACAATGTGAAGCGGCAAGAGGCTTTTAGTTGATGTGTAGTGGCTGTCAAAGAACATAGAAGCTGTTCCATGTGTACATGTTAACCCTTTAAATATACAGTGTGAAACCCGGTCGTTGTAAATAGTATATATAGACAAAACAGTATATCGTGAGAAGAATTTAAACGATAATCACAAGTTGATTTCATACTATAGCAGTATGATTCTTCCCTCTCGTTCCACAGACGTTGACTTGACTGTAATAGTGAAAGTAAATGTTTGAGTTGTCGGCCTGTCTGTCTGTGTGCTCGTACAGTACAGTTCAGTTCAGTCTAGCTATTGTAGGTATGACATCGTCAGTGTTACACATTCAAGAAAATACTCGGCACTTTTATGATAGAATCGAGAGACCTTTGCTACTTATCTCAGTCCCTTTTGGTGTGCGCTCGTGTGCATGTGTGGCGAGACCACATGCTGCATGTGTTTGGTGTGGGAGAGCGCACGCGGGGTCGTGGAATGTGATTATGTGAGTGAGCATGCATGCATTAACGTCTATATCTGGGGGGTTATATAATTGGTGATTCATTTTGTGTTGTTTTTTTTTTCTTTTGTGTCCAATGTTTGTGTTGGCTTTGACCTTTTACAGTGTGTGCGGGTGTGTGTGTGTGGATGTGAAAATATATTAACATGCAGATGTATTATTGCAATAAAAGCCGCAGGTGCACAGGAAAAACACTCAACTGTGTCTCTGTTCCTATTTTGACTGAAGTTAAATAACAAATATCTGAGAATATAAGTGCCATCTCATTGCATGTGTGTCTTTAGTCTGCTCTGCTGTGTTTTTATGGTACCTAAAAACAGGCAAAAAGTCCCTACGTGTGCTAAAAAGTACATCTGAAAACCATAAAGGACACATCAGAAATGACAGGTGAAAAGCCATCAAGCAAGAGGAAAAACAAGCAATCCAGAACAACATGGAGTAGATGATTCCTTATGTGGTGTTTTGATGTTGGCACACATTTCACAAGAACGTTTGTGATTATTTTGACCTTCAAACCTTCACTGTTTTTACTTCCATAAAATTCATATATGGACCCACATTAGCTCAACACATTAGCTCAATGAGGAGTCTTATTACATTTACAGACACAAACCATGATCGCCATAATCATTACTGGTAATGCCAATGTAAATCTGATACTGAAAACTAAAATTGGGATTAATTATGCAGTTATGAATGCCTTTCAACACATGACCACAACGCACAATAGCATATGGAATCAATTCTCATCAGATGTACATCTTTAAAACACATGACAGAACTGTTAATATGGGCTAATAATATTAATGTCTGTACCAGTAATAATGGCACACTGTGTAAAAGGGCAGCAATGAGGGTCAGGCATAGATCATAGTTGTTTTATTACTACTCTATACACATGCTTTCTTGTGAAAACATTCATTAATGTGAAAGAAATGCGGGGAATAGTGTTCCAGCGATAAACCTGGTCGGAAGGAGGAGTTTTATTTTCCACTGCTCGTCCTCGTTTCCGTTTTCTCCTGTCATTCTAAATCCATTCATTACGCAATATGCTTACGCGCCCCCGTGCGATCGCTAGAGGGCGCTGTTTCACTTCCGAATGAATAACCCCCACTCGGAGGCTCTTCTTCCACTGACCCGCATTCACCCTGTACTACACAACCAGGAGGGGGGAGGACCGCGCACAGAGAGCAAATAAACGCCGTGGAGCTCCGCTTGCCGTGAATTCTGCCCGTCCTGGGAAGATCCAGCGCTCCCGTCTCCACGCCTCTCTTGAGGCGGCTACCTACGGGGGGCAGCTATCAGCGATGTCGTAGAGAAGGCTATCAACCGGACTCGCCTGCGTGTTGTTTGCTTTATTTTCCACCCCCTTCCTGACTTCCTAGCCTTGACACCGGGCTAGATGTTGACGGCGCGGGAGGTGGCTTTGTACAAGTCGAGCATCGGTAAGTGTGTCACTACGTTGCATTTGCAGAATCAGGTGAAGGCTGCTTTCCGGGGCGGCGGTGGCCGGGACGCGAACGCTGTCCTCACGTCAACCCGGCGGCCCGCTTACTGTACCGTCCAATTAGAGGAATGAAAACAGGTCAGCGCCGCCGTGCGCACACGTCTGCCGGGTGTCATTAGCGAAAGCGAGCCGACCATGTGCTTCCGCGCCCGGACGTAGCGCGGAGAAACCCGGGCCGGGAGCGTCAAGGGTTCGCGGCGAGGGTTCGCGGCGAGGGTCGAGCGGGCGGTGTAGGATCGCAGCGATAAGAGAACCTGAACGTTGTGTCCTACATAGCAGAGTAATGACACCCAGCGGGGCACGCGGCGCTCGCGCGCAGAGGTTGCACGAGCGCGTCTTCCGCAAGTTTGTGCGCGTGAAAAAGTGTGACAAAGTTCAACTACAAGATCGGCGTTTGTTTTTGTTGTCTCTCTCTCTCTCACACACACACACACACACACACACACCACACACACACACACACACACACACACACCACACACACACACACCCACGCACAGAACATATTTAAGCAGCTTCCAAAGCATATGAGCGTGCTGTGATGTGCAGTAATGTGAATTTTGTTCGAGCTAGTTTACACTTCCGTGCCTCCATTTCTGTTAATCGTAGGTAATCCCTAATTAGTGGCGTGTGTGTGAGTGTGCGCGCGTGTGTATGTGTGTGTGTGTGTGAGAGAGAGAGAGAGCGACTTTTAACAGTACCCGAAGTCATCTGGTAGAAGGGGGCATACAGTCTGTGTATGCGCACACGCACACGGGCGCAGGCATGTCTAGGGGGCATTTCGTGTCACCAGTCAAATGATTGTGCACGTTATGTTGCTTTGGGGTAAAGCCAGAGTACCTGGAGAAAACCCACACAGGCTCCAGGCCCCTGAGCCTTGAATCACACCTGGAGACATGGTTGCTTTGAGCTGACTCATTAATAATTACAATTTTTAATAACATTTAACATTTAAATTGGATGTGTGTTTACTCTAATACGTTTTGCAACAACGTTTTACACTTTTGTGCCATAAAACTTTGCAGTCATGCACAAGTGCCTGTGAAATGTAGAAAAATGCTCATGCATAATGATTCTAGTACAGTACTTTTTGCCCTTTTGCTAAAAACAAACCCCACACAAACCCCAAAATATTATATTTGGAGATTTGGAGAAGTACTTTTTTTTAAATAAATGAAGTGTATGTAGTGCATGTTTCAGCTGTCATGATTTAACATTTGCTGTAGATTTGGCTCTATCAAAATTAAACAGATGGAATAAAATTGAATATGAGGATGAGAATTAATCAGATTAATTTTTTTCTATATAATCTGAACATTTGTTTAAAAAAAAACCTTGGAAAATGGAAGCAACATAGTCATAACATGAAGTTAAGCCAAGAACAACAGTTGAAAGACAGCAACAGTGTGGAACCTGTTATGCAGGTGTATTCATGTCTAAAGTGCACATAAATAATGATTATTATCATTGTTTAGTTAGACCCAATTATAGATTATAGTTGATAGGTTTTAAAGTAAATAGTGTCTAGAAAAATGAATAACAAAGAATTCAATTTTGAGTTTAGTATGACCCAAAAATCTGAATAACAGTGATTAAAAAAACACTGGATGTGTGAAAAATAAAGTAATAAAAAAAGAGAAAAGTAGGAAAATTGTTTGAAAACTAGTCAAAGTTTATGTTTAACCCCCTCCTGAGCGTGCTGAGGGAAAATATAGTGGAATATGGAAGGAAGCAAGGAAGCCCTATCTGTCTCTTTTCCCATTCCCGATATGTTTTGCACCAATTCTACGATGTTTTGTAAAACGAAGCGTCAATATGGCCACATACAATGTGACATTATCTCTTTCATCAGTGTCTGTGCTCACTGACATAATGGAAACAGATTATATGACTGTTGTCCTCCAATGTAAATTCCAGTGCAACTGATAACTGACTGGACCAGTTTAACTAGCAGAGAGTCTAAAGAAACGCGTACATACATACATACATACATACATACATACGTGTGTGTGTGTGTGTGTGGTGTGTGTGTGTGTTAAACCAGACATGACCTCCTTTGACCCCCCCTTCCCTCTGTTTACATTACTCATTGCTGAAAGGCTCTGTGGTAGTTTTCTGTAGCAGAGGCTGGATGCATATAATGGGGGAGGAGCAGGGTGGAGGGGTAGAGACAGGAAAATAGACTTCCCCCCCCCGGCTGTCTGAGGGAAAAGGAGTTACATAACAGGTGTGGAAGGAGCGGCTGCCAGGGTCCAGTGGGGCGGGTCACCTAAGGAGACAGACAGGACGTGGAGGATCACACCCACTCATGTCCAGGGGATCGTTACACACTTTGGGGTGATAACGTTCCCTTTTCCTATAAAGCACAAAATTTGGCTGGCGTCCGGTTCAGGGCCCTCGGTAGTTTCAGAAATCATGATTGAATAACAAGGCTCCCTTTATGAAACTGGACTTTTTTGTTTTGCACCTTATCTCCAGAACAAAATTAGAATAAGCTGTCTAAAAATGTTCTTGTTTGTCCCCAGAAAGGAACAATACTTTACACTGGTGTGGTTTTTGTTTTAAACTTGTCTTTAATCTCCTGGAACAACCGAAGTCAAAACGCCGCTCTGCCAGAAGCACGGACTACACCTTGTTTACAGGCAAATAAACGCTAACCAGAGAAAAAGAAGAGTCTAATGCCAACATGACTGGTTGGTGACAGGAGGGGGGTCACGCTACACGCCATCTGCAGGCGTGGCCGACTGCTCTGCTTAGGCTGTAAACATGTATCCAGAACTCATGCAGCATGTTTTTCATTGTGAACATACAGTGGGACCTCTACTTATGAAATTAATTGGTTCCGGAAGTTGTTTCGTAACCTGAAAATTACGTAAGTAGAGAAGCGTTTTCCATGTAAATGCCCTAATCCGTTCCAAGCCCCCAAAAATTCGGACATAATTCTTTTTATAAATCATAAAAATGCATCAAAACATGTAACAAATAGATGTTACAATTAGATTACTGCACAATAAATGTAGGAATTCAGTGCAAGGCTTCTCCAGGAAAAAAATGAACTTTATTACAGGCTAATCTTACATTAGCTGTCATTACTAGCAACGAACGTTAACACTTGTGGTAACATCGCTATCTAATGGAAAAACATACGAACACCCACAATAAATAAAAATTAAACGAAGGCAACGCTGGGATACACACAAACTGGTACATATTGACGTCCCTCCTAGCCAATGGGATGACAGGAAGATGCTAGGCGATAGCCAATGGCAGAGCAGCTACAAGCATGTTTGTGTTCGCTAAACTCCGCGAGCTGCGAGTAGCGGTAGCATATTTTTGCCTTTCGTATCCTGAAATTTATTTCGTAACAAGAGGAAATATTTTCCCGTTGAGACGTTTCGTAACCTGAAAATTCCGCATGTAGAGACGTTCGTAAGTAGAGGTCCCACTGTAGTTGTAAAGCAGAAAGGTTTGTTTGTGCGCTACTATGCAGTAAAAAACCAGAGAGAAAGCTGCTGCTGCTGCTCTGGGGCGCTTCCACATTTAATTTAAATCACAACAAAGCCAACGTCAGAGAACAAATCACAATCTGGGACCACATGAGGATGTATGTTAATGAGGCACGCTGCACTGTGCTTGACAGACCAGCGGTGAGAGCAGCGCTAAATAACAAAGCTCACGTTTCATCGGCCCCTTTTATGTCGTTGTCGCCCATTCAGGTCGAGTCTGAGACTCAGAGTCGGGCTGCAGCCGACCGCCTGACTGCAGTCAAAGTTCTCGCCCATGCCGTCTTCACCTCATGACATTTTAGACGCACAAAAGTTGCGTTGCCCACAGCCTGGACCGAGTCAGGTGCTCCAGTGGCGATCACCAGCCATGACATGACAGGAGAGCCTGAAAATATAGGTTTTGTTGCTCGTGATGTGACGAGCACGTAATCATTTAGCGGCCTGATATGACGGATGTTGCTCGTGTGTACTGTTGCGTTGTGCAACTTTAAGCTTGAAACGGCCACTGATCGAGTCAGCGTTTGTGTTTTCCCCAGCAGAATTGTGCCAGCTGCGAGAAGTGGGTCAACGCTCAATGCCACAAACAATAGATGGGAATCGTGTTTTGAAGGGAAAAACTTGGGGTTCCAAAATGAGACTTTTAATTGTTTAATTAATTAATTTCAGAACACCTTTTTGGATTTCTAAAGGAGAATTCCAAACTTTGACTAGCATTTGTTGGAACATCAACGCGGCTAAAGAGCGGGAAGTGTATATATTGACTGCCGCCCAGCATAAAATGACAAAATTGAAATGGAACATAATGGTGCAAGTAGGGCAGCCAGGTCAGCAGCCTCTATTAGGAAAAGCTTCTTGCACGTCATTGTCTCTGGCTGATTCCCAGCCAGCGTTTTCTCAGAGCCCTCCACGCACTGACATTAGCATCAGTTGCAACCCGCTGAGGCAGCGCAGCAGCGGGGGGGCGTGTATTTATATGCCAGGGCTGGAAGGTTCGCTGTCTATTTCAGAGTCTGGAGGAGTTGCCAGATCAGAAAAGTCCACCTGGAATGGTTGAGTGGTCTGTAGGAGGGCAACAAATGGAACTTTTTGCACCAGTCTGGTGTGATACCGCACTAGCACAACATTATAATACCTGGTACTAGCAGGGAGACTAATCAAAAAGATGAAAAGAAATTATTCTGTTTGTATTTTGTATATTTTGCATATGTGGAGGAAGGTCAGCAGCATTACTGAAGAATATTTGTTGTTGGCTCTCTGTGTGCAGAGTCTAAAAGAGGAGCATCTTTCCCAGGGCGTGTATGTTCAAGAGCAATAAAAAAACCCAAAACTGCTTTGCTGGGATGTCAGAACTCCCCCGACGCACAAACGTTCCCATACAGCAGCTAATGAAACACTTGTGGATTCTCTGGCCTGTAAAAGAACAGAGACCGGCATTAGGAGTGGCCATAACAGGAAGTGTTCCAGAGATTACATGAAAAGAACAGACTCCCTGCTCCCAGTGCTCTTCTGCGAGGAGGTCAAGGCCTTTATGGGGGGGGCTGGTGGTCTTGTGCAGTAAAGCTCTCATCATAACTAAAGGGTCCTGTTTGTCTGCTGCTCTCTGAGGGACAGGAAATAGATAGAAGGAAGAGATTCGGTGCTGGGCTTGAAAACAGAAGCTGCTGTGAGCGCAGCAGTGTAGAGAAAATGTGTTCTCCGCTTAAAAAAGCACTGATTTCTGAAGGGATAAGACTAATTACAGCGAATATTTTAAATACTTCTGAGGAGGCTTGAACACTGTAAATGCTGATTGGCTGCGTAGCGGAAGTGAACTGTATCGGATTATTGGCTGGACACCTGTCGCTCATCGAGTTATGCAAAAATCTAAATTCTGACAGGGTTGTCGCAGCATGTCATCCTGGATCGAACTGACCTGCAAACGACCCAGAAATTAGCCACCCCCGTCAAACCGCTGAGCTGCCGGGTGTCATTGCTGTAGCTACCTGTCGCTGGACACAGTCGTTGACAGGATGAACACAAAGCTGATATCTGATACCATCGACAGGAACTCTAACACTGAGGCATTTTTTGCAAAGGAAAATGTTCAAAAAAGGTTTTATTAGACAATTTCTTAGTAGTCTCATCACTGTAGCAAAAGACTCAAATGTGGGTCGTCACAATCTGGACCTGTTGTGGAATCTAAATGAAGTCAAAACAACGTAACACTTTCACAGCGATCGTGTCATGTGACACTGGTAATCTAGACTGTTTTATTAGTTTGTTTTCGCTGTCCAAAGGATTGCAGGATTAGCCTCAAGCCAGCAGCTTTATTTGTTTTACCACAAACGCCACATCGCAAATGCACAAACTCTAGCTATAGTTAGCTGATTAAGCGTGTTCTCCTTTGTTTCTATCTGGGTCAAAGCTGTATTCACTGGGAGGTCTAAAGCAGTAGTCTTTATCCGGGTTGTAGTGATGTGAGTTGAGGAAATAATCCCGATTCCAGACTGACGTGGCGTGACTGGAGGTTATGGCTGACCTTATAAACGATGCAAACGTCTAGATCCTGGATTTATCTTCTCTCCATTTGTTTAAAAGAAGACCACTATTACAAGTGTAATGTGTTGTTCAGGTTACGTTGAGTTGTCAGTGATGATCCCAGTGGATAATGAGAAGAGTCTTGGACTTGGTGGAGTCTTTTAGAATGTTTCCACCACAAAATTCCTTTGATTTCTCAAAGTAAGTGCGTATCAAGCATGTTTTTTTGGTTTAATTTACTGAACGTGTACCCTGGGATTCACCCTGATTTTCTTGTTTTGCTATAACAAGGAAAAATAAATGTTTTGTAAAGCTGCCTTAGCTTCGCCATTGTGTTTAATGTGCTGCGTGTCTGCATCGGCACGATTAAAGCAGCTGCTGTGGAATGATTGACGATCGTGATAGAAGCAACTCAGAATTTCCTCGCAGCGGAGGATTCACGAAGAGTTTCTGAACCGACGGAATAAAGGATTTTCTGCGTTAGCTAGACGTTAACTAGCTTCCCTTTTGAACAAATTCAGCGCTACTCGTGTGAACGAAAGATAAACCAACCGCTGTTTCTGCAACAAGCTGAACATAAAAAGAAGCCAAGCATTTGATCATTTTTTCCTTCCCCTTTTAAATTTTAAGCCAGATGTCGGGGCTGTATTTCTGTTTCAGTGAGGACGCTGTTGTTTGCATCAGAGCACCCCCTGCTCTATCTGCATTGAAACAGGTTGCTTCTTTTCACCTCTTTGAGGTTCCCTGATTATGGTTGGAGGACAGAAACTGTCTAATCTCTCAGTACAGGTACCGGATGCTTAATTTAGCAGTCACAGCTGCCTTCATGTATAAATGATTTAATGTACATCCTGAGCGGCAGAGCTCTAGGCCAGCCCGTAGACTACAGGTTTCAGGAGTTTAAATCCTGTTAAATCGGGTTAAACCAATTAACTAAGAGTTTAACTAAAATCAACGAAAGGCAGGAATTAGTCAGGTCTGCAGATTTATCACCGACTTCATTTATTTCGAGCGTCGGTCTGTGGTAGCAGTAGTTATTCCATGCGGTCTGTAGGTGAGCTCAACGTTAAGGGAGTGGGCGTGTCACGTGGTGGCTGCAGGGCGCAGCACCCTACTGCAGGGTGTCAACAGCAGCATTCTTCTGAGCGTTGACAGGAGAAACCCGGGGGCGTTTTTGCTCTGAAAGCTTTTTAATTAAGTACAGACACATGACTTGAACTCCTAAGCTGTTTTCGTAATGTCCTCAAAAACAACGTATGTTGTACGTACAGGCTGCATCATAACCGGCTCACGCAGGCGTGTTTTTAGGATCAGTTCAAGTCAAACTGGATCACTTGTTTGGCTTGGAGAGCTTTACAGACTGCAGTTGTGCCACTGGCTGTCACACAGGAGATCCTTAGAGATCCGCTCTCTGCAGTAGATCCCACGTATGAGTTTAGCATTAGTTTTATAGCTCTGCTCCAGATGTCCTCATACAGAGCTCTGGGCCACTTGACCCTCAGATCTTGATAGACCATATCCGGGATCTGCAAGGCTGGAAAACAAGACAGGCTCCAGCAGTAACGTGCACATTCGTGTGACAAGGGATAGAGGACGTGGGGGAAGAGGGAGAGGTGCAGGTGCATCACAGAAGAGGGTTATTAGCGTGGTTTTAAAAGTGACACTGTGCAACATGGATCAGGAATGGGAGCCGGTCCCAGAGAACCAGGATAGCTGACGGCTCTGCCCCCTGTACTCCTTTTGGAAACTGTAGGACTCGAGTTAGATGATAAGGAGCTCCAAGTTTCTGGACTAGCTGTAGAGCCTCTCACAGCTCCTAGTGACCAGTAGCAGTGAACTATAGTCAACCAGCCTGGGAGAAATGAATGCTTGGACTAATCTCTGCATCACTTTGGGACAGGAAGTGCCAAACTTCAGCCAGAAGGCAGACCATCACCTCTGTGTTGTAGAAGTATAACTGGACCTTAAAGGGATAATAAGATGTGCCTGTTAAAGCAATAAATGGTTCTTTTCTTTCCTTCACATCTCCGCCTCAACACCATCACCAATGTTGACGCAGGCGACCGTCTATGACCGCAGTGTTGCAGCCTCGCTCCACTTCCCACCAATGTTGGAAATGACTAGTGCTTGTTTGGCTTCATTAGTCATGCTGGGTGAACCGACAGAGCGGCGCTCACTGATTTTATTTCAGTGCCAGAAGAGCAATTCGCCGATGAAACGCGCGGCCGTATCTCTGGAGATCAAGGGGAATTGGCGTAACGTTTTCTTGCAAGTCTCC